>NC_069506.1:300746620-300894120 GCF_027579735.1 Bombina bombina | reverse complement strand
TCTCAATTACAAAAAAAAAATAATTCTGTATAATTTAAAAACAAACAAAAAATAAAGTAAAAAAACAAACATAAACAGAACACGCTGTAGAGGAAATGATTTATGATTCATTAATGTTTCTGTCCATCAAACACTACACGTTAAACTCTCAAAACTGTTTTAGCATAGAAATCTATATTTCCTAGTCACATTTTTTGTAATCATGTTTCCTTACAGATTAGAAAGCTACAAAAAAGATGATGATATTTGTGTGAATAATCATTTCTGTAGCTGGGGGCTAAACAGGAGTAATTTCTATGACAAATGTATCTACACCTCATATTTAGAGTTGCATAATCTGTGCGTGTAACCAGGGTGAATACTACACTACAGTGCTGGAAGGTATATTTGTTTAGCACAGGAATTTGGTGTGTTTTTTTAGTCTATGTTATGAAATTTGCCTTCATCATATCAGACAACTAAAATAAATATTTCACATTGTGCACTGGTTTAATTGTCAAATAACATCACATAATTAAATCTATTCCAATATACAAATTAGTCACATCCTTCATTATTTTACAAGCATAGAATGTTATGGGCTAGATTACTAGTGGAGCGCAATCATATAATATAGTACATTGTGCTACATGTAGAACTACTACTTGCGCACTATTGGCTTAGTGCACCCTTAGCTTGGCGCACCCTTAGCTTTGCGCACCCTTAGGTTAGCGCACCCTTAATTTACCACACCATTGGCTTAGTGCACCATTGGCTTAGCGCTCCCTTAGCTTATCGGCTTATCGATTGAGTGATATCCAACATGCATTTTACTGCATGCTCTTTTATGCTAAGCATTTAGAGCACCTGTAATATCTGACATGCAGACGTTAGCGCGCCCTAGACTTGAGTGACAGAAAATAACTGGTACTTGTAATATGAGAACAAAAATAGACTATTGACAGAGTTTGAGAAATGTTAAAGGGATACTGAACTCAAATTTTTTCTTACATGATTCGAATAGAACATGTGATTATAAGCAACCTTCTAATTTACTCCTATTATAATTTTTTCTTTGTTCTCTTGCTATCTTTATGGAGCCGGCTCATTTTAGGTTCAGCACCCTGGATAACGCTTGATTATTGGTGACTGCATTCAGCCAACCAATAAGCAAGCGTAACCCAGGTACTCCTAAGCTTTACATTCCTTCTTTTTAAAAAAGATAGCAAGAGTCAGGAAACATGCAACAGTAAGTGGAATAACAAACAGAAGGATACTGGACTACACCCCTTCTTATGGCCGCACCACATAATAAACCAGTAACTATTGGATATACTATGGAGCCTATTTATTAAGATCCGTATGGAGCTTGAAGCCCTGTGTTTCTGGCGAGCCTTCTGAAGACCGCTGCTCCATAACCTGTCCGCTTGCTCTGAGGAGGTGGACATCGATCGCCAGAAATCAACCCGATCGAATACGATCGGTTTGATTGACACCCCCGGCTAGCAGGCGATTGGCTGCAAATCTGCAGGGGGTGGCGTTGCACCAGCAGTTCACAAGAACAGCTGGTGCAATGCTGAATGCGGAGAGCACAATGCTGTACCCATTCAGCGATGTCTGTCGGACATGATATGCAGATCGGATCATGTCGGACAGACATTTGATAAATAGGCCCCTATACAATCTCATATTTACTAACTGTAAACTGTGCCTAAAACAGCTGTTGCTATCTTATGGTAACTTTGTCCTTTGTCTTTTGACATTACATCTTCAATAAAGCTTGTTTCAAACTTTAAAAAAAAAAGATACCAAGAGAATGAAGAAAAATTGATAAAAGGAGCAAATTAGAAAGTTGCTTAAAATTGCTCCTCTATCTAAATCATGAAAGAAACATTTTGGATTAAGTATCCTTTTAACACACAATAGTGTTATTACTTTTGTTCTCTACTTATAATCCAGGCCTATATGTCTTTGATCATTTTTTTTCTAGGCTATTGCTTGGTTTAGTAAAATATTGCACCGACCACACCACAAAATGTTGTGGTGCAAAAGGTTGACCACAAGGCTAAATGTCCAGTGCTCAGCAGCTGTGGAAGAGAGGAAATGTTATTAGACATTAAAGCTGTGTATGCTTGTGGAGTTACAAAAGCCTGCACTTAATAGTTTATGCTAAAGGGGGTTCACCACACCCGGGTAAACTGGAAACCAGAGCCACACAGCAGCGCTAACAACACGTAATGACTCCCTCACCTAGTTCCTAGGTGTTAAAGTAAAAGTGAAAAGAAGAGAGGCACCGACCATAAAACAGTATCGTGGGGGTTTCCAAGGCACAGATAGAGCCCTCTTCCCACAAATACAGTATACTCACAAACGGAGCGGCACGATCAGAGTGCCAAAGGTAGCGAGTCAGGACTGTTATGAGTCGCCCGACAGACACGCTGAGACCAGGTACGTCACAGAGGTTCCTCCAATCAAAGCATCCACTGCTCCTGAACACCGGGATATGTTGCAACAAAGTTGTATTACTCGATACAACTAACTGACATAAAAGGTGGTGATGGTGATATATAATCACAGTGCAAGCGTAGGTGTAAAAACAGCAATAGTTTTATTAGATAAACAACAGCAAGGTGTTTCTCGGCTGGTGGCTGTTTCATCAGGCTGTACATCACATAACATTTGCTCGCACTAAATACCCTACGCTCACCTATCAGGAGGCGGTCTCAATTACACACCTGTCTGACAAGGATGAATTTTAACTGTTTAGGTGATCATATAAATATACAACAGATACACCCAACAGATAAAATACATCAGTACGTTTGATAATCTTACTCTTAATACAAAATCACTATAAAAATACTGATTATAATGATAAAATATATGTTAATCAAACAACTTAATATATAAAAAATATATAAATACATATTTTAAAATTATATAAACAGAATATAAAAACTTTCTAAAATATAAATATATATATATCTCTCTCTCAATCTTAACCATATCTGGGGATCTATACTAACAACATATTTAAATAATGTAATATATGACAACTATATGCAATTTATATAAATCCATATATATAAAATATGAATAAATCAAAAGACCTAATATTAATAATTACTCATATACGATAATTCATTATAAATATAAAATTCATTATGTATATATATGGCAAATAATTCCCAATTGAGTGTTTATATGACACTACTATCCATATTCAAAATGGGATAGGCATGGGACCATAACAAAATCACACCAAACAAAGTGAATGATGTGATTCCCAAATGGGTGTTTACATAACAGTGCCATCCATATCCACAATGGGATAGGCACGGGACCACACCAAAGTCCCATCAACAAGGTGAATTATACATAATCACACAAATGTCCACTAACTAGAAAATATTTTGCCATAGTCCCAGACTAAGGGAGACCCACTGGATCACACTGTTCTAGATCACTAAAAGGCCGCCAAGTCTATGTTAAGATTAAGACCAATAGGATGGAGACTCTTCAAAGTGTGTATCAGAAGGTCTCCCTCTGCCTCAACCTAGACAACCTATTATACAAATGAGATATGGGAATGAATTCTATAGGACTGAGGTTGAAGCAGTCTGTAAGGCCTCTATGTGAATGATTACAGTGTCTAGATACACTATGGTTCTTGTAATTATTTTTCATGTTCCGTACATGTTCGGACCACCTGATGCTCAATCTCCTACAGGTCCTACCTACATACTGAACCCCACAAACACATGATAATAAATAGACTACATAGCGAGAAGCACAGGAAATATGTCTAATGATAGGGAATTGCTTCCCTGTCACATTAGATTTGAAGACTTTTTGCTTGTGTGTTATTTTCGCACAAAGTTTACATCTTTTGACCCCACATCTAAAGGAGCCCACAGGTGGAACTTTTACTCGCTTAGTTTTGTTAGAAATCTTATGTTTCACAATTTTACTCGGGGCCAACATAGTTTTCAGGCTAGGTGCTTTTTTGTAAACTATTCTAGGCTTGGTCCCCAGTAAATTGCCTAAAATCGGATCCTTCTTCAGGATACCCCAATGTTTGGTAATTATTTGTCTAATTAATTTGTGGTGACAATTATATTCAGTAATAAATAAAGCAGAATTTTTTGTCATATTAGACCCTACTTTAGTAGTTTTTTTGGATTTGAAATAATCCTCCCTTTTATCCTGTTTAGCTCTTTGGTAGCCATTATCTATAATATAGGGTGGATAGTGTTTATCACCAAAACATTCTTTGAGTACCAGACTTTGGACTTCATAGTCTGCTAGAGTGCTACAATTACGACAGATCCATTTAAATTGGCCGTACGGCACATTGCATTTCCAAGGCAAAATATGGTGGCTATTGAAGTCCAAATAGCTGTGGCAATCCACTGTTTTAAAATGGGTAACACTAGTCACCCTATTGTTATCAAATTTTAATGCAAGATCCAAAAACACTATAGTTTCATGGTGTATATAGCAGCTAGTAAAGGATAAACCCCTTTCATTGTTATTAAGATGTTCAATGAAGGAGTTAGCAGATACAATATCTCCCCTCCAAACCAGGATCATATCATCAATGTACCGCCCATAGAACACCAGGTTCGCCCCATATGCCTTGTCATAGACGTATTGTTGTTCAAAAGAACCCATGAACAAATTGGCATAACTCGGGGCGAACCTGGTACCCATGGCGGTACCCTTGACCTGAAGGAAGAAATTATCATGAAACAAAAAATAGTTATGCCTCAGGATGAATGATATGAGTTGTAAATTAAACTCACACTGATTTTCAGGGAGATAAATATCTCCCTGTTAATATTCAGATATTGCTAAAATGCCTAGATGGTGTGATATATTGGAATAAAGTGACTGAACGTCACATGTTATCCACAGTAAATCTAAAGTAATAACCACTGACTCTAGTTTCTTAATGAGATCGGTGGAATCCCGAATATAAGATTCAAGACCCAAAACATATTTTTGCAGGAAATGATCGACATAAGAGGACACATTATCAGTGAGGCGTCCAATATCCGCAATTATATGCCTCCCTGGGGGGCAAGTAAGATTCTTATGCAATTTGGGTAGGTGGTAGTAGAAGGCATAATTGGGTTCTTTAGGCAACAAAAAATCTCTTTCCTTTTTAAGTATTATGCCTTCCTTAAATGCAAAGTCCACTAGATCTTTTAATATGCCTTTGTATTGAGTAGTAGGATCATGGCTCAATTTAATATAATAAGATGTATCATAAAGTATTTTACGAGCTTCCAAAAGGTAGTCATCCAGATCTTGGAGGATAATGCCACCTCCCTTATCTGCCTGCCTTATAATAAGGGACTTGTCACTTCTCAGACTCTCTATAGCTCTTCGCTCATTGGCATATAGATTATACTTGATTTTGTTATTGGCATACGGGGCGAACCTGGTGTTCTATGGGCGGTACATTGATAATATGATCCTGGTTTGGAGGGGAGATATTGTATCTGCTAACTCCTTCATTGAACATCTTAATAACAATGATAGGGGTTTATCCTTTACTAGCTGTATACACTATGAAACTATAGTGTTTTTGGATCTTGCATTAAAATTTGATAACAATAGGGTGACTAGTGTTACCCATTTTAAAACAGTGGATTGCAACAGCTATTTGGACTTCAATAGCCACCATTATTTGCCTTGGAAACGCAATGTGCCATACGGCCAATTTAAATGGATCCGTCGTAATTGTAGCACTCTAGCAGACTATGAAGTCCAAAGTCTGGTACTCAAAGAACGTTTTGGTGAGAAACACTATCCACCCTATATTATAGATAATGGCTACCAAAGAGCTAAACAGGATAAAAGGGAGGATTATTTCAAATCCAATAAAACTACTAAAGTAGGGTCTAATATGACAGAAAATTCTGCTTTATTTATTTCTGAATATAATTGTCACCACAAATTAATTAGACAAATAATTACCAAACATTGGGGTATCCTGAAGAAGGATCCGATATTAGGTAATTTACTGGGGACCAAGCCTAGAATAGTTTACAAAAAAGCACCTAGCCTGAAAACTATGTTGGCCTCGAGTAAAATTGTGAAACATAAGATTTCTAACAAAACTAAGCGAGTAAAAGTTCCACCTGTGGTCTCCTTTAGATGTGGGGTCAAAAGATGTAAACTTTGTGCGAAAATAACACACAAACAAAAAGTCTTCAAATCTAATGTGACAGGGAAGCAATTCCCTATCATTGGACATATTTCCTGTGCTTCTCGCTATGTAGTCTATTTATTATCATGCACTGCTACTGCCTTAAAGGGATAAGAAAGTCTAAATTAAACTTGCATGATTCAGATAGAGTAGGCCATTTTAAGACACTAATAAATTAACTTCTATTTTCAAATTTGCTTAGTTCTCTTGGTATCCCTTGTTAAAAAAAAACAATAAATACGCACATATCCTACACTAGTGGGAGCTAGCTACTAATTGGTGCCTGCACACATTTGTCTCTTGTGATTGGCTAATTAGATGTGTCCATCTAGCTGTCAGTAGTGCAATGTTGTTCCATCAACATAGGATAACAAGAGAATGAAGCACATTTGATAATAGAAGTAAATTTGAAAGTTGTTTAAAACTGTATGTTCTATTAAAATCATGAAAGAGAATTTTGGGGTTTCTAGTCCCTGGGACTGCTTCCCTTGATGCATCCAGGCCCAGTTTACCCTCTTCCTATCTCCAGTGCCTGCAGTATACAGTGTGGGTCATTGGAAGGGACTTCCGATCCAATGATCACAAAGGAGAGAACTGAGCAGGACAATTGTATTGCATAGTGCATAAAGGAGTTTTGGAGTTTCAGCTTCCTTTGCCTGACAGAAGAAGGGTTAACACATCTTTACACTCCCCTGACATCTCATATTCAGGAGTAAACAAAGAAGTAGTATAAACTGATACTAATAACAAAAGAACAACATAAAAATACCGTTCTCACAACGCTTTAGTCAACTTTAGTTGCTCCAGGTTGCTCACATTCCAGAAATCTGAAAATCAGAAGGCACACAATTACCATGTGCCATGGAATTTTACTCTTATATTGCAAAAAGTATGTAGACACCCTTACTTGTTATGGAGTTCAGGTGTTTTAGCCACACCCATTGCTAACAGGTGCATAAAATCCAGTGAATAGTCATTAAATCATTATGTATTGATTTGCAAAGTTTGTTAGCAGGTTTTCTGGTCCTTGCTCAAATTTCTACACATCAGTGACTATAACAGCTATTTTACTAGGGGTGTAGGATGGACTGTTACCATGTTAGCCCTATGTCATCATGCAATAGCTATAATTGGGGTGTAAGGTGGCCGGGTCGTCTGGGGCCGGGACGATGGGCTATCTTTACTCTGCTGCATTAGGCCTTAGCAAGTTGAAAACCTTTTAGCTAAAACATCAGACTGGCATATATAGACATAGCTAATAATTAATTTTCACCTAACTCTAATGGTATGGATGGGCATAGGCTTATCTGCATATCTACCCCATGTTCATTTATTTTTATAATCCCACCTGGAATTAGATAGACATAGGAACATCTATGTTATTGTCATTACCTTCAAGGACTTAAATGAACAGGAAGTCCTACTATACCCTACAAGGTTATTCATCTTACATTTACTTAAGTATATTTCTCCTGCTGTATGTCTTGCAGGTTTGAATTTCCCAATATCACAGCAGGCTAAATTGATATAGGAGCTTCCCTTACTCATATCTAGACTCCTTGTTAGGTTCAATATCACCTGTATAATTTATGGTACATCTTTTACATATATCGTGATTATGCTTATATTAAGATTATAGTAAGGCTACCCTTGTCCTCCTAAGAATATGTATCTTCATGATAGAACTAAAGGCCATCCTGTTTGCTCAACCTGAGATTCATCTCAAGCCCACAGCTTATTATAATATAATATTTTGCCTGTTAGGTATAAGCAGTTTTTTTTTATAATGTTTGCAGAGGTTTTATCTCTAATAGGTTATTTCAGAGCGTTTAAATATAAAAAGAGGTTTGTCATTTGAGATCCAAAAGTGGTCTCCTTTAGTGTGAATAACCCCCTACAATTTGAAATAGCAGTGACGAGGTCCAAGAGTGACCTCTTTGTCTTCACAGAGGTTAACTAAATATTAGGCATTTACATTGTATACCATATCCTTGGATCTTAACTACAGGAATTTATAGTGTACATTTTAAATTTTTATGTCCTAAGATATTTGTACTTAATTGATATTATGTTTTATTGTCTTATATTTTCTGTATGCCTTATCTCAAACCTCAATAAAAAAAAAGAAAAAAAAGAATGCTGATTGCAAGCCAGAACCTTTTTATCCAACATCGGTGTCTGACCTCACTAGTGCTCGTTTGACTGAATGGACACAAATCCCCACAGATACACTACAAAATCTTGTACAAAGTATTCGCAGAAGAGTGGTGGCTGTTAAAGCAGTGAAAGGGAGGTGCAACTCCATAAAAATGCCCATGGTTTTGGAATATGATGTCCAATAAGCTTATATAGGTGTTGTGGTCAGGTCTCCACATACTTTTTTTTTCTTTTTTTTTTTTAAATAATTTTTTTATTGAGGTAATAAACAATAACAGTCAAACATATATGTCCAAATACAATTCAAGCTTGGAAGAGACATCTTTACAATTCTCATATAGAATATAGGTTTGGTCTAAAACATAAAGGTAGCAATTCTACAATCATAGATATCATGTCTACTAGGTACATGTAGATAAGAGCTTTAGCCGAACAGAGTAGTAAGTTCACCAATGAGAGTATTATGTCTGGTAAAGGTTCTAAGAATATGTCTATAGTGTGGATCATAAAAATGTATGAGATATAGGATTGGGAGCGAATAGAGAAGACTTGTGCGAGAAAGAAATGGGTAGCTGGGACATATAATAATGAAACCTCTTTTCAGAACCTTTGGCTTAGTAAGAATAAGGATGGTCACCAAATTACTATGGGAATCATAAGGTAAGCTATCTATTCTAGATGAATTGGAGTAAAATGGAGATTAGTAGAATGGTTATATTTAGGGGAAGGGAAATTCAGCGGGCAAGAGCCGCTCTAGGTGAAAAAAGTGGAGGGGGGGCGGCGTTTGTTAGAGTGAAAATCTAAGAGAGCTTTTGGGTAGCTAGGTACATTAAGTATAGAACATATGAATGAGCTTCTTGGAGAAATTGTGTATAGGGGGGGGGTAAACAAATATATACTGTATATCGCCTAGTGTGGTTGGAGACAAGATGAGTAGATGCTAGGCCTCCTGCACATTGAGTCTCCTGGTTTGATTTACCCACCTAAAGGCCGTTAATAAAATTACCTCAAGGAAATGTGTCACTATATATCTTTGGCCGTTCCTGTAGCTGAATAGTAAGTAGTCACTAAACTGGGTGACATGGAAAAGTAGCAGAATATACAGTGCAACATATAATGGAAGCTAACTTCACATCATTTAACATGCTGTTGTAATTGCAAAGTAAGAGCTAGATTATAAGATGCGCAAAAACCTGGACATATGTCTACAGTGGCATTAACTACAATTAAAGATGCAATCTAAATTGTAACAATAACTCTGAGAGGACTTAATGGTCCACCACTGTAGTTGAGGTAGCCTAATATCATGTAGTCTACATTCATATCAGGAGAAGCGTATATGAAGTGCTGCATTAACAGTATAATGAAGGGAAGAGGGCCTTTGTTCAGTGTAAAGCATAACCAAGATATAGATGAATGCTAATACAAGCTGCAGCGAGGAGTGTCTAAATTGCCTGAGCGAGGTCTAAGTGTTATACCATGTCTATGTCAGAGGTAAATTAGTGAGGCTGTAAGCATAATGTATTGCAAAAATAGACACCTAGATGACATATAGTATAACCAAATGTAGCTTATATATAAATAGGAATAATCAAATAAACACTGTGTACTTATATTATATTAGAAGATAAAAATAGGTTCAACGATGGGTTATGAGGAGAGAAAGGCCTAACCCCCAACATACCTGTGAATCTTTAACTAATGAGCAACCTTTGTACAATATCAGCATATGTGCATCTCCGAGTGCATAGCCTGAGCAGGTAACTCAGAGCAGGTTATAAACTAGTTAAGGGTAAATCAATAGGTCTTTAAAACACAGATGTGCGATTTCAGTCTAACCACATGGTCTAATAGTAATCCTCAAGCTCTGAAGGGTAGATACGTGGTTAAAACAGGTATAACATAACCAACTCTGGAAACTTTAAAAGAAACATGCTACTGAAGAGTAGGGGTGTGTTAACATTATAAGCAAAAATGGAGATATAAGTGTCTCTAGACCATAAGAGGCTACTAGAGTGAATCCTTTATTTTAATACAACCATGAATATTGTGGGCAATGCATATGGGGCTACATGAGATCACTATTCAGCCCCTGGAGATGGCAGGTCCAAAAAGGGAGCAATGGAATAGAACCCTTAAGGTTGTGAGGGATTCATCATAGGTCTTAGATATGGTATCTGGAATATGTAGTATAGTGGAGGCCTCCAAAGATGAAAAGGCTGTAAGGGGGAACTAGAATGCCCCCATAAGGTATGCTCTACAATAAAATATATAAGGACCAGACAGTTAGCATGTAAATTACCCTAGGGCTAAGAGAAAACTATAAAGCCCTGTATGCGAGACCAATGTATATAAAATATGGTTGTAGGAGTATGATAACTCTTGAGACTAGATAGGATAGGTAGAGTGGGCTTAGGTAGATGGGTAGGGTTAATCTATCATAATCACTCTCCAGTCCCAGGTATACATGATATGGGGTGATAGCGCTGTTTTTAAATAAATGAATACATGAGGTTTGCATAAGAACCATTAGAAAATTAAGATAAACATCCGCTCCCCTTACTACATAATAAAGCAGTTTCTCAATGTTAATTTCCTCACTGTGTAAGCATGTACAAAAACATCAATTTAAAAATCAAGATAAGTAGCAAACTGACATTATAACTGGAGTGTCCAAAACGAGAACAAATAAAGTTTACATAGCAGAGCAATAATAAGCCCATTCTAGTTAAAATAGATGCTCAGTTAACCATTGGAAGAAGTCGTGTTGTGTGAGCCTCTAAAAAAACTTACGCATTAACATAAGCTACTCTAGGCTTTTGTTGAGAGCTTGCAAGATGCGATCCGCAGCAGTCAGGCGATCCGCAGCAGTGAAGCAAAAAAAACCACAAAAAAAAACCTCCCTGGATCCCATGTCGGCCTCTCTGGTATATACAGGTAGGGAGAAGTCCAAACCATTACCTTTATGATGAAGTAAACAGGTACAATGGAGGACCGTCCACTGTTTAGTCGGAGTCCTGAGTTTCGAGTGATAGCTGTAGTGAGCATGTGGTATGGGTCGCGGTGACTCTTGGAATGAAGAATAGCTGTTTGCGCCGCAGCTCCCTTGTCAGGGTTGTCTTTCACTGCCTTCTGTGATGTGGCGATTGCTCTTAGAGAGTATATGCGATTGGATCCGGTCTGCTGTATCTGTGGGAGCTATAGCTGAGCTACGGCATGTTGCGCTGGCTCTGTGCGGCTGGAGGAGGGCAGTGAGAGATTGTTTTGGCCATCCATGACTGTCTGTGTCTCCAGCTCCAGAGTGGGACCTTTTTTTGCTGCGGTTCTTGTCTCCTCTATATCTCGAGACGGGTCTGCAATCCAGGGCGGCGAGTCATGTTTACAGTCACCGGCTACTTCTGTAACATGGACTGTCTGCTTCTTGGCCTGTAGAGGGTTCATGGCGGCTTTAAGATCTGCAATAAAAGCCTGCTGATGGAGATCCATAGAGAGCATTAATTCATGTAGCGCAGAGATAATGTGCCTCTCCATAGGTAAGCCTAAGAGGTAATATTAATAAAAGAGAAGTTGCGGCTGTGATAGTAGATATAATAGGAGTTTCCAAATATGGCGGATTACTCGACCTCGCCGTCCCAGCAAGCTAGCAGGCCTTAGTTCAATTGAGGTGCAAATTGCTTGTGATTCTTGTCTCAGGCTGGCCCATCTTCTAATATAAGTTATGATCCAAGTATGGGGATAAAATAAGAGATAAATAAAAAGTCTTACTATGTCAGAAATAAAGATTTTTTAGAGCAAATGCCAGGAGCTCTGAAATGGCACGTCTTGCTAGCTCGGCTGTTGGCTCCGCCCAGGTCTCCACATACTTTTGACCATATAGTGTATATTTGCCCTTTTCAATATTAACATTAACATTCCAGAGCTCCAACCATCAAAAATATTGCTGGACTGTCACGGGTTGTCAGCTATGCTCCATTGTCTCTCCTGCTGCTGCACTTTCAGGACAAATGTCCCATTTTCCAGATCAAAACCAGGCTCTGCCTTAGCTATGCTTATGTCCTGCCCAGCCCCACCACAACATGCCTGACCCTGCTAACTGCACTCCTGAGCACTACTCCTCAGATTTGTGTCTCCATTTACAAATAACCCATGTGCCACTGCCTTGTCAGCCCCCCTCACCTCTACTCCCAGGGCATACATTTTAATAATAGCTATCTGTAAAACACTCCTGAATTTAACATAACTGGTAATTAGCCTGGCACATGTATATATCACATCACTCCTGGTGTCTCAGGGTCTGATTATCTAAAGGTCACTGCTTAGGCAAAATTGTCTGCAAAATTCCATCAATGCTACAAGATTCTTTGCTGAATTCTCTAAAGTCTAATTTGACCTTAATAGTTGTATATCTTAATGGGTATAACCTACATTTCTGTATGTGAGGCTGAGACATATACATACAGAATAGTACTCAATAAAATAAACATTCCAAAAGCGTATTGAATGTACACTGTAAAAATCCAATAAAAACTCATATCAATAGTATGCATCAAATTTAAATTTTGCTGAAAATAAACAGTAAAACTGTAAAGTATAATTTATGAAAACAGAGTTGAAATGATAACAAAAAGGTCAAAACTCAAAGGGTTCCATATATTTCTATTGTAAAATATGTCTCCCAGCTGTGGTGGGCGTGAACGGGCCTTTCTGGGACCTGTATGAAGTTTTGAAAATTATAGCACAGACTTTACAGGGGCACTAACTGAATTCTCTAAGAAAGGGTAGGAACATAAAAGTCCCAGAGAGATGAAAGCTGCCTCCTATAGAAAGCAATGGAGCTCTTTGGAATAGATAATCTCGCAGAGTTATATTATAGGAACACTCAAGTCAAAATAAACTTTTATGATTCAGAAAGAGCAGCAGTTTTAAGACACTTTCTAATTTACTTCCATTATCAAATTTTGCACAGATTTTTTTATAGTTACACTACTGAGCATGTGCACAAGCTCACAGGATATACATATACTAGTCTGTGATTGGCTGATGTCTGTCACATGATACAGGGGGCCGGAAAATGGGAGAAAAAAATAAATTTGTCACAAAAAATTATCTGCTTATTTGAAATTCAGAGAAGGTGTTATTGCATTGTCTTTTTATTATGCAAGTGTTAATTATACAATTGTACTTTAGAAACGTATATTTCATCAGCA
Organism: Bombina bombina; assembly: GCF_027579735.1. NCBI lineage: Eukaryota > Metazoa > Chordata > Amphibia > Anura > Bombinatoridae > Bombina > Bombina bombina. Next base: position 300,880,560 of record NC_069506.1, on the reverse strand, counting down.
GCAAACAATTTGAACTTTAGTTAATTAAAACATAAATTCGTTTTGCAGTTCAAAAAGTAATGTATTTGTCAGAATTATGGTTTATTTGTAATTAGATTCCCATACCTGTAATGTTTCATTAATGACTTTCCAAATTTGTGAAATCATTTTATTTGTAATTGGCCATGCTTTACCTAAAGTAAGACTAAGTAATAAATTTGTTTTTTGTTAATACACCTTCTTGTTGCTAACAACGGACCTATTTTTTTCCAAGTATGCAATTTAAAAATGTGAAACGCGTTGGATACTCCACTTATAGCTTTAAGTTAATAGACTATACATTTGCTTGTGTCACAGTACATCCAGACTAACCATTTCGACAGTGTCAATTACTGAAGCCATGCACTGCATTTAAATTAGACTATACTGCATTTTGTAGATCACTGTTTGTTGATAACACAATCTCATCTCTAGAATGGCTTAGTAAGGTCAAAGTGAATTGTTGAACTTTCACTGAAATAATGCAACCAGCAGTAAGGCAGACAATGACTGCTCAATTGCCACAGATTAAATGCCTTTTAAAAACCTTTTGTATAGTTGTTGCAGAAAATAAGTCAAACACTGGATGCTTTTTTCGAGTTACATTAGTTTTCTTTTCTACAAGAATAATAGTCTGAAGAAATCTCTTATGTCAATATGTCAAACTGTTTTGCTCCAATTTGGCACCGTTCTCATAATGATACTTTAGGGAATGATTTTGCTCGGTAATGTGAGATTGCTGGCTATTTATTTTTAGCTCATCCAATTATTTTGCTGTCTGCTAGTTTTATACATGCATTGGTTTTGAAATTGCTATACTGTATTTGCTACTGTAATGGCATGAATAACCCAGGTGCAGATGCGTAGAGGAAAGAACTGAGAACATTTCTAAAAAAAATGTTTTATTAAGGGTTGTGCTAAGAAATGTATTTGTAGGGATGATTCCTTCATGCATCCCTGATACACTGTTCCGTGTTTTCCTCCACCAATGGAGTTCTGTGTTAGGTGGGGGAAAATATTGTCAAACTAACTTTGCATACTGGGTAATGTGAGGTGCATGATTTTTTTGTTTCCTCTTTCTGCCATAGTCATGTATCTGCATGCTGCCTCCCCTAAACACGATCTGCAGATGGATTTCCAGAGGGGTATGTGAGCACAGCTGACAAGCGGAGAATTAAACCTGTCCTCTAGTTGTGGTACTGGCAACAAGAGGGTTAAATCATTGCATAGTGTTTGTATTACTGGCACTAAGGAGTTTAAAGGGACATTAAACACAACATTTTTCTTTTATGATTCAGACAAAGGATACAATTTAAAAAAGTTTTTCATTGACTTCTATTATCATTTTTGCTTCATTCTCAAGTTATTCTTTGTTGAAGAGAAAGCACGTCTGGAGCACTATATGACAGGGAATAGTGCTGCCATCTAGTGCTGGTGCTTATGCATAACATTGTTGCAAAACTGCTGCCATGTAGTGCTGCAGACACGTGCACACCTCTGAGCTTACTTTCCTGCTGCTCAAGAAAACAAAGAAAACATTTTTATAATAGTTTAAAATGGTCTGTTCTATCTGAATCATAAGAGAAATATTTTGGGTTTTATGTCCCTTTAATCTTTGTAACTGTTTGTTATTGGCAATATGGGACTGAATCCCTACACTAGGGCCTAGATTACGAGTGGCGCACTAACAGTTATGGGAAGCGATATCTGGTTTATTGCGTCTGAAAAAGCGTGCGTATTACAAGTTAAAAGTAAACATGATCGCTTGAGCACAATTGAATGTAACTCATCAGGTTAGCGCAAATTTAGAGCTCTGGTTAAATGTTAAGCTTGAATAAAAAAAGGCACAAAACAAATCAAAAATACATTAAAAAGTACAGTTACACTCATAATAACACCATCTAATAAAAATGATTTTATAAAAAGATTGCATAAAAAAGATCAAAGGGCTTAAAGGGATAGGAAAGTCAACACGCACTACCATCTTTAGGGTTTACAGAGAATGGTCTGAAAAAGAGAAAATATCCAGTGAGCGCCAGTTGTGTAGATGAAAATGCCTTGTTGATGTCAGAGGAGAATGGGCAGACTGGTTCGATGGTTCGTGATGATAGAAAGGCAACAGTAACTCAAATAACTACTTGTTACAACCAAGGTATGCAGAATACCATCTCTGAACGCACAACACGTTGAACCTTGAAGCAGATGGGCTACAGCAGCAGAAGACCACAGCGGGTTCCACTTTCTTGTCAGCTAAGAACAGGAAACTGAGGCTACAATTCGCACAGGCTCAACAAAATTGGACAATAGAAGATTGGAAAAATGTTTCATGGCCTGTTGAGTCTCAATTTCAGCTTCAACATTCAGATGGTAGGGTGTCAGGGTTTTTTCCCTGTTGTGTTTGCCATGTGCTTACTCACCTCTCTTCCTGACTATGGTGCATTGTGGGGGATGCTGCTCAATTCCTGCACTTCCTTTTATGGCCAGACTGGTGTGCATCATCCATGTGAGACAGGATGCAGTCTCAGAATTGTGATGTCATCACTTATTATTTAAAGGGCCTCTGTTCAGTATGCTTTGCCCTCGCGTTGCCTGAGACCTGTTTGTGAGAGCTCCTGTGTATTACCTGGCTGCCTGATGTCCTTCCTGGTTCCTGATCCCTGGCTTGTTCCTGACTCTGCTGTTTTCCTTGTTCCTGATTCCGGCTCGTCTGACTATTTGCTTTGGCTCCTGACTCGGCTCCTCTGACTACCAGCTCTGGTTTTGATTCCTGGCTTGTTATATGTCTTGTGGACTTTTTATTATTTTTTGCTATTAATAAAGGTGTGATTATTTTTGCACTTCTCGTCTCAGTCTGATTCCTGGCACCCTGACATAGGGTCAGAATTTGGCTTAAACAACATGAAAGCATAGATCCATCCTGCCTTGTATCAACGGTTCAGGCTGGTGGTGGTGGTGTAATGTTGTGGGGAAAAATGTATTGGCACACTTTGGGCCCATTAGTACCAATTAAGCATTGTTTAAACGCCATGGCCTACCTGAGTATTGTTGCTGACCATGTCCATACCTTTATGACTACAGTGTACCCATCTTCTGATGGCTACTTCCAGCAGGATAATGCACCATGTCACAAAGCTCAAATCATCTCAAACTGGTTTTTTGAACATAGCAATGAGTTCACTGTACTCCAATGGCCTTCACAGTAACTAGATCTCAATCCAATGGAGCAACTGCATGATGCTATCATGTCAATATGGACCAAAATGTGTGAGAAATGACTCCAACACCTTGTTGAATCTATGCCACAAAGAATTAAGGCAGTTCTAAAGGCAAAAGGGGGTCCAACCCAGTACAGGTGGCCCTCGATTTTTTTCAATTTGCGCCGTTTCAGAATAACAACCTTTTTTTAAGTCATGTGACTGCTATTGAAAAGATTTTGGAAAGCAATGCACTAATTAAAATAGCCAGTAGGTGGAGCTGTCCGCTTGTTTTGCAGCAAAGTTATGCAACTTAACAGCCTTAAATTGATCTGTGTACACAGATCAGACCAGATATATTGAGCAAAATTTAGCAGGCACTTCCCTATTATCTTCCTGTCCAGCTGCTTGAGGGGAGGGTGCCTAACTGCTTAATCACTGCAGACTGAAATGCATAGAATAGGTGCAGACCCAATATTATCTAACATGCTAACAATGCAGAGAACTGATTGCAGAAAAATGCAAGTAAAAAAACGTTTTTGTTCATTAAACTTAGTTTGATGATGATGCAGTCTGTTGTGTGATTATTTTGTGTGATGTTTAGCAAATGTTTTTGTTCATTAAACTTAGTTTGATGATGATACAATCTATATTTTTAGGTTTATAATGCTGTTTAGCATTTAAAGTCTTAATTTCAAAGCTTTAAAAATAATGTATTAGATGTTACTTATGACAATTTTGATAGGGGCCTGGAACCTAACTCCCTCACTTCCCATTGGCTTACATTATAAACTGTTTTTCTATTTACAACGGTTTCGATTTACAATCATTCCTCCTGGAACCTAACCCCGGCGTAAACTGAGGGCTACCTGTACTAGCAAGTTGTACCTGATAAAGTGCCCGGTGAGTGTTTGTGTGTATATATATATATATATATATATATATATATATATATATGTCGGACAGACATTTCATAAATAGGCCCCTAGATGTGAAAAACTGTCAGAATGCACTGACATAAGAGTCGGTCTTTAAGGGCTTACCTAGGTTTAGTTTTCAACAAACAATAACAAGAGAACAAAACAAATTTGATAATAAAATTAAATTGGAAATTTGGTTAAAATTGCATGCCCTATCTGAATTAAGAAAGTTTAATTTTGACTAGAGTGTCCCTTTAAGCTTAGCAGAAAGATTAAAGGGACAGAAAAGTCGTAATTAAAGTTCAGATAAAGCATGTCATTTAAAGAGACTTTTATATATTCTTCTTGTATTTTGTTCTTTTAGTATCCTTTGTTGAAAACCCTAACTAGGCAGGCCCAGGAGCAGCAATATAATACTGGTAGCTAGCTGGTGATTGGTGGCTACACATCTATGCCTTCTGTTATTGGCTCACTTGATGTGTTTAGCTAGCTCCCAGTAGTGTATTGCTGCTCTGGAGAGGACTTTAAATAATACTGTTAAACCACTGTACAAGGATTAAATACATTGTTACATGCAAATAACAGGGCAATAATAAAATTCTCTAACATATTTGAGCGTTGTGTTGTACTTTTATATCCCTTTAAGGATTTGATTGTTGGTTTGTCAATCTGAGCACGCACCAGGTCATAAAACACTACGTTTGTTTGTAAACCTGATGCTAATGTTGCAGTGTCACCATTTTACAATAGTGCTTTATGATTTCAGCTAACAGCAAATAAGTAAAAGAAAACTAAACAGCTACAGATCTGTTTCACTGGGCAGCGGTGTACAAAACACACAATGTGTCACCTAATATGAGGTAACAGACTAATCCGAAAAATGATTTTAAACTCATAGCTCACAGTCATTATGTTCATAAAGGGAGACTTTGTCCTTTGTAAATATAAGTGCGTAGGTAGCTATACCGAAAATATAGTGATTCACATGTGAGCTGATTTGCTTTAGGCTAAAGGTAACGAGAGAGCAAACAGGTGAGCTCATCAGTTACCTAATATTTTATTACCTGGTTCTAGAAACACTTAATCCCTATTATCTAGTGTTATGATTCATAAGGAACGTTAATAAGGCTCTAAGCTGCATTAGTACATGATACATCACTTTCACTCACTACTGAGCCTGCCTATCATAACGGGAATTAGCAATACCTTTATATTTAAGGAAAGACAGACAGATAGCTGAACTATGTAAGCTCTGTTAGAGGTTTAAAATAAGACCATGGGCGCAATTACATATGCGGGCGACGCCAGTTTTTAATCCGGTATTGGTACCACATATACGGCGCTGCATATAAATGCGGCGCATATATTTCACCCGCTAATTTTACTCCCATAAACTAACATAGAACCGCGTCACAAGTCGGTATCACATATTCAACGCAAGGACTTACGCAGTGAAAATGGAGAAATTTTACTCCATTTTCCCATCGCCACACATAGGCAGGCGCAGTAAGCCTTGCGCTGAAAATGTGAGCATCATATCTCCCTGGAAGTATTACCAAACACCTAACGCATGGGCAGTATCTATCTACCTGTCAACCGCCATCCCCCACTGCAATAACTAATAAATTATATTAACCCCTAATCCGCCAAACCCCCACAACGCAATAAACTCAATAAATCTATTAACCCCTAAACCACCAACCCCCCACAACGCAATATGCCTAATAAATCTATTAAGCCCTAATCTATCATCCCCCCACAACGCATTCAACCTAATTACACTATTAACCCCTAAACCGCTAACCCCCCACATCACAATTAACCTACTTAAGCTATTAACTACTAAACCGCCAAACCCCACAACACAAATAACTAATTGAATAACTAAGTCCCCTAACCTAACACCCCCTAAATTAACCACAATTACATGAATTTAAATACTAATTTACAATTAAAATAAAAAACATAAGATTACTTTAAAAAAAAAAAAATAAGATTCAATTAATAAAACATTTCAACAAAAAAAGTCTAACATTACATAAAAAAATAAACCAAATGATCAAAAATAAAAAATTAAACCTAATCCCTATGAAAATACCCCCCCTCAAAATAAAAACACCCCTAATCTAAACTAAACTACCATTAGCCCTTAAAAGGGCCTTTTGTAAGGCATTGCCCTAAGTTAAACAGCTCTTTTACATTTAAAAAATACTAAGTCCCCCCTAACAGTAAAACCCCCCACCCACCAAACCCCCAAAAATAAAAAAAAATCTAACACTAAAAAAAACTAAACTACCCATTGCCCCTAAAGGGGCATTTGTATGGGCATTGCTCTTTATGTTTGATTTTTTTTTATTAAGGAATAACAGGTTTTAACAACATGTAATGTTACATCAACGGAACAACTAAATCATATAAAGCTTAATGAGTAGAGCATAGTAAACAAATATGGTTTATTATGGCGTTGAGGATCCCGTCTGCCTATTACATTGGTTATAGTCTTGAAATTTGACAGGGACCATAGTATTATTTGCTCACCTCAGATTTTCATAATACCAGAGATGGAATAGGTTTTACCGTCTTTCATCTTCCAAAGGGTTCCTAGATGCGTTTTTTCAAAAGTTAACGTTTTTCATAACTCTAGAACAGTAAGTGACATAAAACTTCATAACAAAAATAAGATAGAATCTAAAAGACCCAAATTATTCTCTAAATAATCCCTCTATGACTTCTAATACCTAACTTGGGTGACAGAGCAAAATAAATATAATTAAACAAAAAGCATAAATCAAGAGGAGAACAAAAAAAAAAAAGTAGAATGGATGGATTGCCGAGACACTCCCCCCCCTCCCCATTTCCCAGGTCTGTAGTTATGGCCTCTACCCTCTATGCACCGAAAAAATATTTGGGATTAAGTGTTAGTTATCTTGTTTAATGTCCAATAAAACCAGACCTTTTCAAATTGTGCCTGTGTGTCTAGCACCTGTGAAGCAGACTCATACATTCGGTATGTTAGGGTTATTCTGTTGTATATTTCCTCCCAAGGGGGAGCAGAGATTTTCCAGTATTTTGCGATGCAAACCCTGGTGATTGTACATACTATTCTGATAAACGTACAGGGAGTGCAGAATTATTAGGCAAGTTGTATTTTTGAGGATTAATTTTATTATTGAACAACAACCATGTTCTCAATGAACCCAAAAAACTCATTAATATCAAAGCTGAATAGTTTTGGAAGTAGTTTTTAGTTTGTTTTTAGTTATAGCTATTTTAGGGGAATATCTGTGTGTGCAGGTGACTATTACTGTGCATAATTATTAGGCAACTTAACAAAAAACAAATATATACCCATTTCAATTATTTATTTTTACCAGTGAAACCAATATAACATCTCAACATTCAAAAATATACATTTCTGACATTCAAAAACAAAACAAAAACAAATCAGTGACCAATATAGCCACCTTTCTTTGCAAGGACACTCAAACGCCTGCCATCCATGGATTCTGTCAGTGTTTTGATCTGTTCACCATCAACATTGCGTGCAGCAGCAACCACAGCCTCCCAGACACTGTTCAGAGAGGTGTACTGTTTTCCCTCCTTGTAAATCTCACATTTGATGATGGACCACAGGTTCTCAATGGGGTTCAGATCAGGTGAACAAGGAGGCCATGTCATTAGATTTTCTTCTTTTATACCCTTTCTTGCCAGCCACGCTGTGGAGTACTTGGACGCGTGTGATGGAGCATTGTCCTGCATGAAAATCATGTTTTTCTTGAAGGATGCAGACTTCTTCCTGTACCACTGCTTGAAGAAGGTGTCTTCCAGAAACTGGCAGTAGGACTGGGAGTTGAGCTTGACTCCATCCTCAACCTGAAAAGGCCCCACAAGCTCATCTTTGATGATACCAGCCCAAACCAGTACTCCACCTCCACCTTGCTGGCGTCTGAGTTGGACTGGAGCTCTCTGCCCTTTACCAATCCAGCCACGGGCCCATCCATCTGGCCCATCAAGACTCACTCTCATTTCATCAGTCCATAAAACCTTAGAAAAATCAGTCTTGAGATATTTCTTGGCCCAGTCTTGACGTTTCAGCTTGTGTGTCTTGTTCAGTGGTGGTCGTCTTTCAGCCTTTCTTACCTTGGCCATGTCTCTGAGTATTGCACACCTTGTGCTTTGGCACTCCAGTGATGTTGCAGCTCTGAAATATGGCCAAACTGGTGGCAAGTGGCATCTTGGCAGCTGCACACTTGACTTTTCTCAGTTCATGGGCAGTTATTTTGCGCCTTGGTTTTTCCACACGCTTCTTGCGACCCTGTTGACTATTTTGAATGAAACGCTTGATTGTTCGATGATCACGCTTCAGAAGCTTTGCAATTTTAAGAGTGCTGCATCCCTCTGCAAGATATCTCACTATTTTTTACTTTTCTGAGCCTGTCAAGTCCTTCTTTTGACCGATTTTGCCAAAGGAAAGGAAGTTGCCTAATAATTATGCACACCTGATATAGGGTGTTGATGTCATTAGACCACACCCCTTCTCATTACAGAGATGCACATCACCTAATATGCTTAATTGGTAGTAGGCTTTCGAGCCTATGCAGCTTGGAGTAAGACAACATGCATAAAGAGGATGATGTGGTCAAAATACTAATTTGCCTAATAATTCTGCACTCCCTGTATTTATTTGCTTATTAAATTTTGGTAAAGGTATATGCAACAGGGCTTGGGTCGGGGTTAGTTGTATGGGTTCCTCTAGTACAGAGCTCAGTAAGGTGGATGTTTTAGCCCAGGTTTCTTGTATTGTCCTACATTCCCACCACATATGATAGTAAGAGCCAGTTTCCCTACATCCTCTATAACAGTGCTTTCCAAACTGTGTGTCGGGACACACTAGTGTGTCGGCAGCAGTGTGTAGGTGTGTCGCTGCTTCAGCACAAATTTTTTTAAATTTATTTATTTTTTTGGTTTCTGACTTTCCACCTGCCTGCTACGCATATCACATGGTTGACACGTGATTGATACCTTGTGGGTCACAGATCATCTTAACCAATTGGCGCAGCTCAGTGGGAACTGAAACTATTCCCATTGGCGGCTTTGGCGGCACATTGGCTCCTGACTGCACGTGTAGTCTCCTTAATTAGCTTGTGACTGCATGTGTAGTCATTGAGTGGGACAGCAGTGTGTTTGCAGCGTGGGCAGTAGTCAATCGGACTCACCAAGCTCTGAGGGCGGCAGCTTAAACGCTGAGCTGAAGTCAGACGTCAGTGGGTTTTTTTGCCACTAGCTCCCAGTAGTGCATTGCTGCTCTAGCTCTTGATATATGGATAGGAAGTGGAAACTTAAAAATGCTTGATGATGAAATGTGAGTGTCTTTATTTGATATTCCACCAAATATTCAGAAATTGTGTTCATCCCATCAACCTCATACATCACATTAAAATAGTAGCTATTGGTGTTATTAAACTTTTTTTAATTCTTGCACATACATACTGTTACTTGTAAATTTCATTATTATATCATTTATGTATGTGTCCGTATCTCTTAAAACAAGTTAGTTTAACCTCCTTTTTGCTAATACAACTGAATTAATTACTGTGTCGCGAAATGATGTAGGTCTAAAAAGTGTGTCACCAACATGAAAAGTTTGGAAAGCTCTGCTCTATAACATCTTCTGTTATGGCTAAGTGACATGTGGGCTGTTTTAATCTGTGTCAGGTACCATCTAAATATGGTCTTAATTGTGTTCTCTCTCATGTCTGCGCTTAATAGTCCTTTACAAGCTGAGTGGAATACCTCATCCCACCACCCCTTATCTTTACAAACATTCAAGTCTGTTTCCCAGTTCAAGAGTAGTTTAGACTTAAGTGTATTGCTTGATGTTTGTATCTGCATATACAATTTGGAGATGGCCCCCTTGGATCTGTGAGTGGATTTAAGTAGAGTCTCTAATGGGGTAGTAATGTTTGATTGACAGTTTCTTGTGTAGTCGTGAACCGCGGAGTTGACCTGCAGGTACTGAAACCAATGCAGTTTTATTGTATCTAGTAGGGTCTGGATCTGATTGAATGTCTTAGGCTTTCTACCGTCCATCCAGTCTGCCACTCTATATAGGCCTTTGTTGGCCCATTTATCAATTGTATGATGTAGCTCTATAGGGAGTAGGTATCTAAGTGGACATACTGGTGTTTGATTGGGTAATAAGTTCAGTCTTTTGGTCAAGAAAGACCACATCTGGGTCGTGTGTGTTGTGATTTGTAATCCTGGTTTGTCTGTGAAATCTCTCGAGATGTGGTCCCTCCATAAGATATCATCAGGTTGTGTTGAGTCTCTTAATTTGGTTTCCAAGTTAGTCCAAATAATCTCCCCAACCTTTCCTCCTATCAGTGTTGTCTGAGCTAGCCTCGATGCTCTATAATAATCTATAATATTGGGTGCTCCTACTCCTGCCAGTTCCCGGTGTCTTGTAATATGTGCAGTTGCAATTCGTGCTATTTTATTTCCTCTGATGAAGGCTATCAAGTCTTTTTGTAGTTTCTTTAAGTCATTTAACGGCACTTTTATGGGAAGAGTCTTGAATAAATATAATAACTGGGGTAAGATTGTCATTTTGACTGATGCTAATCTACCTAGCCACGAAAAAGTGTGTGTCTTCCATTTGTGTAGTTTTTTCCAAATGTCTTTATAAAGAGGTACATAGTTAAATTTATATAATTGGTCAATTTGAGGTGTTAGGTGTATTCCCAGATATTTAAGTGAGTGGTTGACCCATCTAATCTCAAAGTTAAGTTCTATGTTTTTTTTGTGTGTTGGGGTAACCCTAGGGACATCGCTTCGCATTTATCAAGATTAACTTTATATCCTGAAATTTGAGAGAATTGGTCTAGGAGTGTGTATAAGTTGGTTAATGACGTAAGAGGCTTGGATAGTGTTAGAAGGATATCATCTGTGAATAATGTTGCTTTAAATTCCTGGTCTTTAATCTTTACCCCTGCTATGTCTGTTGCCAGTCTAATTTTAGCCACTAGAGGCTCAATACATTTTGCAAAAATAAAAGGGGACAACGGGCATCCCTGTCTCATGCCGTTTAGTATGGGGAATGTCTTGGACTTATATCCTGATACAGACACTTGGGCCGAGGGGTTTGAATAGATTGCATTTAGGGCTTTAATGAAGGCACCTCCGAATCCCATCTGGTGCAACACTGCAGACATGTACCTCCAATCTACTCTATCGAATGCCTTCTCCGCATCCAAGGAAAGGAGCAGAGAAGGCATCCGAGTTCCTCCCACATAATCTATAATATTTAACAATCAACGCACATTATCCGGCGCTTCTCTATCTTTCACGAAGCCCACCTGATCTGGGTGGATCAGCTTTGGTAGAATATGTTTTAGCCTATTGGCTAAGATCTTTGTCAGAATTTTCAGATCCTGATTGATAAGCGAAATTGGACGATAATCCGCACATAAACTGTGGTTTTTGTTAGGTTTAGGGATCACTATTATTTTAGCCTGTAACATATCTTTTGGGATACTGTGTCCCTCTAAAATAAGATTACAAAAATCTGTGAGGTGTGGAGCTAGTATTTCCTTAAATGTTTTGTAGTATTCTCCCGCAAACCCATCAGGTCCCGCTGCCTTTCCCGTTTTGAGATCTTTTATTACCGACAAGACTTCTGCCCTTGTGATCGGGGCATTTAGCGAGTCCTTGTCCTCTTTAGTAATTGTATGTAAGTTGGCCTCTTTTAAAAATTTCGTAGTTTGGGATTCTAAGGTGTTTAAGTTTGTTACTTTTTTACCATCGTATAACTTCCCATAGAAGTCTGCGAATGCATCTGCTATGTGTTGCGGATGGGACACAGAAGCGCCATTTGCCAATAAAATCGAAGGAATAATAGATGCCTTACATCTGTCTCTTAGTTTATTTGCTAGGAATTTGTCAGGTTTATTTGCATGGATGTAATATTGTGTATTTAGCTTTTGAATCGCTCTAATTGATTTATTATTCAGTATGTTAGCTAAAGCGTCTCTCTTGGCTGTAAGGGCAGCTAAAGTCTCCTTTTTCTGAGTAAGCTTGTGTAGTTTCTCTAGTTCAGAAATCTCTTTATGTAGTTGTGTCATTTGAGTTCTGTAGTGTTTATTACTGATGGATTTATCTTGGATAAGTAATCCTTGTATATATGTTTTATGTGCAGCCCAGGGGGATAATGGATTAGATGTTGTTCCTTTATTAAGTTCCCAAAATTCAGTTAATGACTTAGCGAATTTATCTTTGTGTATAGGTTTTTTTAAATATGATGGATCATAAGTCCAAGTTCTTACTCTTTTGGTATCTACAAATCCTGCTAGGTATAGGGATAATATTGAGTGATCTGACCATACACAGGAGTGAATTGTTGATGTCTGTAAGAGTGGTTGTAAGATTTGGCTGATATAGACATAATCTAGCCTTGTGTATTGTCTATGAGCTGCCGAATAGAAAGTGGTATCTCATGTATTTCTGTATAATGTAAACCATGAGTCAAATAAAGCGTGTGGTGTTAAATGTTCTTGGATAGAATTCACTATTTTATTATGCCTAATTTGCTTGGCTGTAAGTTTGGTTTTGGACTCTATAAATTTGGTCATGGTGATGTTGAAATCCCCTGCCAGTATAATTTTGTATTGGGACCAGTTAGTGAGCAAATTGGAGATATGACTAAAAAAAGAATGCTGGTTATCGTTAGGAGCGTATATGTTGCAAAGAATAACGTTAGACTCACCAAACTGGCCTTTGACTATGAGGTATCGGCCTTCCTTATCTGCAATAGTAGATTCATGTGTGAACGCTAGATTAGAATGAATAAGAATAGATACCCCTCGTTTCTTAGTTTCAGTCACTGCGTGAAAGGGTTGTGTGAAGCTTCTGGACCAGTATTTTGGGATTATGTCTCTAGTGAAGTGGGTCTCTTGGAGAAATAAAATATTGGCCCCTAGATGATGATATTAAGACATGGCTGTACGTCTTTTAACATTGGTATTTAAGCCTCTCACATTGTGAGAGATAAGGTGAATTTTTGGGATCATGTAATTTGTGAAGTGTGGTGTGCTATCTTCTTTGTCAAAGGGGTATAAACTTTTGATACATACATCTCCAGGGAGGTAGGCAATCCCATCAACAAGACACAAACATACTGTTTTGACCTGGGGGGAAGAGCTGTCTCGGCATCCTTAAAAGAAATAGAAAATGTTAATAAAAAAATATTAATTAAAAACAAGCAAGAAAAACAAAATATATAATAACAACTTCTACACCTAACTGGTAGATAGGTATACATTAATACTAATAACCGTTTGGGGTGAGAGAATGGAGCTGGATAATGATAAAGGTTACATAAGAATTTTTTTTTAGCTAAATTGTCAGCAGTTTAAGATTACTACTAACAAAACTGAGCATAAATACAAAACATAGTTCAAACAATTTCAACTTCTTTCATTCTGTCAGAGGGAAATTGTCAAGTTTATCCCTTCTCAAGGGCTGTGTAGCTAAAATTTCCCTAGGAGGTGCTACAGTCATATAGCGCCTGGGGATTTAGATAACCCCTCGACCTGTCCAGACAAAGGATTTGTTCCTCATCTGTAGACATAATGAAAAATAGGAGACGACCACTTCAAAATCAGGAATATTTCACTTCTTGACTCTTTTCCGATTTATTTTTGTCCATTCCAGTTGTCTAGAAGTACTCGGCAGTGGGTGTGATTGATCTTCAGATGGTAGGTTCGGGGTATCCAACCCCAATGATTTACAGGTGGAGGAGATATCTTCATTGTCGTGAACTGTATAAGTTTTATTATTATTGAGGATATGTAGGGCGAAAGGAAAGCCCCATCTGTATTTGATTTGGTTTTTACGTAGGAGAGAGGTTAGAGGCCGCAAAGAACTTCTTCTCTGGAGGGTCTCAATGCTAAGGTCTTGGAAGAATTGTATAACACTCCCCTGAAATTTATAAGTTGGATTACTTCTGGAGGCTTGAAGGATTTTCTCTTTATCCTGGAAATATGAGAATTTTATTATAACATCTCTAGGGGGTGCCTCGTCTTTGGGTCTTGCTCTTAGCGCTCTATGAGCCCTTTCGATAGCCAACTCAGATTCTTCTGGTTCCCCTGTAATGTTTCTGAACAGGCGTTGCAGATACTTGTTGAGTTCAGGGTTGGTGATTGTTTCTGGGACCCCCTTGAGCCTGATGTTATTTCTGCGTGACCTATTCTCCAGGTCATCAACCTTGTCTTGTAGTTCCTTGATGGTTTGTTGTTGCGATTGTAGGGCCTGGGAGGAAGCTTCTATTTCTTCGGACATTGTATCTCTATGCTCTTCCAAAGCCTCCAACCTCCCCCCCCAAATCTGCTATATCAGCTCTTATGTCGGTAAGGCTAGCCGTGACTGCTGAGTGCATTGAATCTATCTTTCCCCATAATTTTTCAAAATTTGTAGCTATGTCCTGTTTTGAGACTAAGTCTTTAAGGTCTGCTTTTGTTACTGGAGTTGTCTCATTGTGGGGAGAAGGGTCTAGTTCAGTGTCTGAGTTTCCTACCTCCTCCATTGACGCTGAATCTAAAGATTTGGTGTGGTGTGATGGTTTAAAAAAAGTACTCACGTTTGAAGATTTATTTGTCTTATCTCCCTTGATAAGTTTTTTAGTTGACATATTAATTTTTGTCATCAGAAATAGTGGTAGTAAATTATAGAATTGTATCTTATGAATTAGAGAAGCCTTCAGTGTTATGATAGATTTTTACTGATGTGTCAATATTTTGCTTTGTGGATGAGCAATGTCTCAGGTTGAAAATGGTGTCTTGTTATTGGAAAGGCACTTTGTTGTTCAAATAAGAAATGTGTTTAATTATTTAGAGGTATAGTTATCTCCCAAAGTCACTTGTTTATTGCTGTGCGAGTGTGTATAACAGGGATTATGCTGCAAACAACAAAGTACACCTTACTTCTGCTTCCTTATAACATTTGTGACGTAGCTTCTACCCCATAATTATGTAATATATGGTGGCTGCAATTTGTTTCAAAAGCCCATTTCTGCTGTATTGTATTTATATATTATTATGCCTCGTGAGGGCTTATTTAGTGTCCTTATTTGCTGAAAGCCTTCAACTTATCTTCTATATTAGGGGGAAAAAAGGCCCGCCGAGTCTGCTCTGTCTCTTTAAAGCCATCCGGTTCAAATTTGGGGATGAGGAACAGACATACGGTAGATAGTCTGCTTTATCAGAGTAGCCCTTCTTTTTAACCGATATCTGTATCTTATTATATGAAGCGGCTGTCCTCAGGCCTATGTATGTGTTTGGCGGGTGCGGCCTACCTGCGTGGCGGTCCGGGACCGGACCGGTCTGTAAAGCAAGCCCTTTTGTGTATCTTAGGGCTGTACCTCCGCCCCGTAGCTCACATTCGGTTCTCCTTAATCTTTGGTGCCAGGCTCCGGTGTTATCTGTGGCGCTTGTTCAGCGCGCCATTATTGCTGCGTGAGCCTGTCTGTTTTTCAGTGCGAGTCTACAGCGCTCTTAGGAGGCTTCTCTGCAAGTCCGGTTGTCATCCTCTTCTAATCGGTTTGTGGTCCCAGCCTCTAGAGACCCCACATTATGTTTTTATACAGCTCAGTAGTATAATAAGGCTGTATTGCTGACTTTAAATATCTTTCCAGCTCAGAGCCCAGAGATCACACGTCCATCCCTGAGCTCAGTCAGACTCCGCCCCTGGGCATTGCTCTTGAAAGGGCATTCAGCTCTTTTACAGCCCAAAAGAACCCTAATCTAAAAATAAAAGGAATAACACCTAACACCACCCCCAAAAAAAACCCAAACAGACCTAAGTCTAAGTTCGCCGGACTTCAGGAACAGTGAGTACCTATTTGGGGGTTAGACTTACTCTTTTTTTATTTTTTGGGGTGACTTTTATTTTTAGAGTTCTTTTGGGCTGTAAAAGAGCTGAATGCGCTTTTAAGGGCAGTAAAAGAGCTGAATGGCCTTTTAAGGGCAATGCCTATATAAATGCCCCTTTAGGTGCAATGGGTATTTTAGGTTTTTTTAGTGTTATTT
Organism: Bombina bombina; assembly: GCF_027579735.1. Taxonomy (NCBI): domain Eukaryota; kingdom Metazoa; phylum Chordata; class Amphibia; order Anura; family Bombinatoridae; genus Bombina; species Bombina bombina. The sequence continues at coordinate 300,864,348 of NC_069506.1, read as the reverse complement.
TTTTTTTTTTTTTTTTTTTTGGGTTTGGTGGGTGGGCAGTTTTACTGTTAAGGGGGGACTTTTTTTATGTAAAAGAGTTTAATTTAGGGCAATGCCCTACAAAAGGCCCTTTTAAGGGCTTTTGGTAGTTTAGTTTAGATTAGGGGGTGTTTTTATTTTGTGGGGCTTTTTATTTTTATAGGGATTAGGTTTAATTTTTTTATTTTTGATAATTTGGTTTATTTTTTTATGTAATGTTAGACTTTTTTATTTTTTTGTAATTTTAGAATAATTTAATCTTAGTTTTTTTATTTTTAAAGTAATCTTATGTTTTTTATTTTAATTGTAAGTTAGTATTTAATTTTTTGTAATTGGGGTTAATTTAGGGGGTGTTAGGTTAGGGGACTTAGTAATTAAATCAGTTATTTGCATTGTGGGGGGTTGGTGGTTTAGGAGTTAATAGCTTAATTAGGTTTATTGCGATGTGGGGGGTTGGCGGTTTAGGGATTAATAGTGTAATTAGGTTTAATGCGCTGTGGGGGATGGCGGATTAGGGGTTAATATATTTATTAAGTAGTTTGTGATGTTGGGGTTCACGGATTTAGGGGTTAATACTTTTATTAGGTAGATTGCGATGTGGATGAATGGCGGATTAGGGGTTAATAGTTTCATTAGGTATATTGCGTTGTGGGGGGTTGACGGTTTAGGGGTAAATACTTTATTTATTAGTTGTGATGGGGGGATTGCGGATACAGGGGTTTTGACGTGTCAGGTTTATTTTTGGGAGGCGTGTTAGACTTTTACGGGATATTTAACTTTTTTTTGTTTTTTTTATTCGCCTACAGTTTCTAAACTGCCGTAAGTTACTGGCGACTCCAGAAATGTGTATTTACTCACATTTCTGGACATCACTAGTTTATTCGACTTACAGCAGTTTATGAACAGCTGGCGGGGTTTATGTGATACCCCGATGTGCGAGGGGAAATTACGGGCGACGCAGGTTTCAGCAGTTACGCTGAAGCTTGTGCCGCATATGTAATCTTGCCCCATTTCTGTAATTACATGCTAATAACAAATTATACTGAAAACATAAGCAGAAACAAGGCAACACAGATTTAAGTGCATTTATTTATAAAAGGGTAAGTACGTAAATATCACTGCTCACAAGCATAATAAAATCAAAATCATCCAGCAATATACTTCCAGTTCCTCCCACAACATACAACCATTTCCTCTGTCTGGTTACCAAATGCCCTGTATAAACTGAAAAGTCCTACCGCGTTTAATTCGCTAACGGGCAAACTTCTTCAGAGGAGAATAGGGTGTCTACAGTTTATACTTCTATATACTACTTAAACCATCTCAGCAATTACGCTCTTCCTCCCTACATCAAGAGGATATATTTGCCACAGATAACCCTCAGTCCAGTTAAAATGTCAATACATAAAATTTAAATAAATTGTTTATATAAATAAAATAACACGTTTGTAATTTGCTCAAACATAATTCGTCTACACAAATAACATCCTATATAATAAAAGGCCGTGTGTTTGTCCGAAGCTGTCATGCGCAGTAGAGACTGCACGCGAGAACAAACACACCTGGCCTTCCAACTGACCTGGCGTGTGGTGGAGTGGGCGTGGCTGAGCAGGTGTGACGTGGGTGTGACCAGGCGGGTGCTACGTGGACGGGGCCCGGGTGTGATGTGGGCAGGGCCGGGCGTGACTCGGGCAGGGCCGGACGGGGCCAGATGCCAGGGTGGGGCTGACTGCCGAGACAGAGAGCTCTAAAGAGGGGGGACAGCAAAAGAGAGGGGGGAGAGTGCACAAAAGAGAGGGGGAGAGAGTACTAAAGAGAGGGGAGAGAGCACAAAAGAGAGGGGAAGAGAGCACAAAAGAGAGGGAGAGAGAGCACAAAAGAGAGGGGGAAAGAGCACAAAAGAGAGGGGGAGAGAGCACAAAAGAGAGGGGAGAGAGCATAAAAGAGAGGGGGAGAGAGCACAAAAGAGAGGGGGGAGAGAGCACAAAAGAGAGGGGGGAGAGAGCACAAAGGAGAGGGGGAGAGAGCGCAAAAGAGAGAGGGAGAGAGCGCAAAAGAGAGGGGGAGAGAGCACAAAAGAGAGGGGGAGAGAGCACAAAAGAGAGGGGGTGAGAGCAAAAAAGAGAGGGGGAAAGAGCGCTAAAGAGAGGGGGGAGAGAGCGCAAAAGAGAGGGGAAGAGAGCGCAAAAGAGAGGGGGGGAGAGCGCAAAAGAGAGGGGGAGAGAGAGCAAAAGAGAGGGGGAGAGAGCACAAAAGAGAGGGGGAGAGCGCAAAAGAGAGGGGGAGAGAGCACAAAAGAGAGGGGGAGAGAGAGCAAAAGAGAGGGAGAGACACAGCAAAAGAGAGGAGAGAGAGAGCAAATGAGAGGAGAGAGAGAGAGCAAACAAGAGGAGAGAGAGAGGGGGGAAGAGAGAGAGCAAAAGAGAGGGAGAGAGACAGCCAAAAAGAGGGAGAGAGAGAGAGCAAAAGAGAGGGAGAGAGACAGCAAAAGAGGGGGAGAGAGAGCAAAAGAGAGGGGGTTACCAAATGCCCTGTATAAACTGAAAAGGTGAACTTGGAAGGTCATTTCCAGCTGACTAAGGGTACCAGTGGAGGCCAAAAGTCCTACCGCGTTTAATTCGCTAACGGGCAAACTTCTTCAGAGGAGAATGGGGTGTCTGCGGTTTATACTTCTATATACTACTTAAACCATCTCAGCAATTACGCTCTTCCTCCCTACATCAAGAGGATATATTTGCCACAGATAACCCTCAGTCCAGTTAAAATATCAATACATAAAATTGAAATAAATTGTTTATATAAATAAAATAACATGTTTGTAATTTGCTCAAACATAATTTGTCTACACAAATAACATCCTATATAATAAAAGGCCAATGTATTTGTCCGAAGCTGTCATGCGCAGTAGAGACTGCGCGCGAGAACAAACACACCTGGCCTTCCAACTGACCTGGCATCTGGCGTGTGGTGGAGTGGGCGTGGCCGAGCGGGTGCGACGTGGGTGTGACTGGGCGGGTACGACATGGACGGGCCGGGGTGTGACGTGGGCGGGGCGGGTGTGATGCCAGGGTGGGGCTGACTGCCGAGACAGAGAGCTCTAAAGAGGGGGGATAGAGACAGCAAAAGAGAGGGGGGAGAGTGCACAAAAGAGAGGGGGAGAGCACAAAAGAGAGGTATACCTCAACTATGAGAGACAAAATGTGGAAACAAATCCAGACAATCACATTGTCTGATTTGGAAAGAATTTATTTGCAAATTATGGTGGAAAATAAGTATTTGGTCACCTACAAACAAGCAAGATTTCTGGCTCTCACAGACCTGTATCTTCTTCTTTAAGAGGCTCATCTGTCCTCCACTCATTACCTGTATTAATGGCACCTGTTTGAACTTGTTATCAGTATAAAAGACACCTGTCCACAACCTCAAACAGTCACACTCCAAACTCCACTATAGTGAAGACCAAAGAGCTGTCAAAGGACACCAGAAACAAAATTGTAGGCCTGCACCAGGCTGGGAAGACTGAATCTGCAATAGGCAAGCAGCTTTGTGTGAAGCAATCAACTGTGGGAGCAATAATTAGAAAATGGAAGACATACAAGACCACTGATAATCTCCCTCGATCTGGGGCTCCACGCAAGATCTCACCCCGTGGGGTCAAAATGATCACAAGAGCAAACATCCCAGAACCACATGGAGGACCTAGTGAATGAACTGCAGAGAGCTGTGACCAACGTAACAAAGGCTACCATCAGTAACACACTACGCCGCCAGGGACTCAGATCCTGCAATGCCAGACGTGTCCCCCTGCTTAAGCCAGTACATGCCCATCTGAAGTATGCTAGAGAGCATTTGGATGATCCAGAAGTGGATTGGGAGAATGTCATATGGTCAGATGAAACCAAAGTAGAACTGTTTGGAAGAAACACAACTTGTCGTGTTTGGAGGAGAGAGAACACCATACCTACTGTGAAGCGTGGGGGTGGCAACATCATGCTTTGGGGCTGTTTCTCTGCAAAGGGAACAGGACGACTGATCCGTGTACATGAAAGAATGAATGGGGCCATGTATCGTGAGATTTTGAGTGCAAACCTCCTTCCATCAGCAAGGGCATTGAAGATGAAACGTGGCTGGGTCTTTCAGCATGACAATGATCCCAAACACACCGCCCAGGCAACGAAGGAGTGGCTACGTAAGAAGCATTTCATGGTCATGGAGTGGCCTAGCCAATCTCCAGATCTCAACCCCATAGAAAACCTTTGGAGGGAGTTGAAAGTCTGTGTTGCCCAGCGACAGCCCCAAAACATCACTGCTCTAGAGGAGATCTGCATGCAGGAATGGGCCAACATACCAGCAACAGTGTGTGATAACCTTGTGAAGACTTACAAAAATGTTTGACCTCTGTCATTGTAAACAAAGGATATAATAAAGTATTGAGATGAACTTTTGATATTGACCAAATACTTATTTTCCACCATAATTTGCAAATAAATTCTTTCCAAATCAGACAATGGGATTGTCTGGATTTGTTTCCACATTTTGTCTTTCATAATTGAGGTATACCTATGATGAAAATGACAGGCCTCTCTCATCTTCTAAAGTGGGAGAACTTGCAAAATTGGTGGCTGACTAAATACTTTTTCCCCCCACTGTATGTATATATATATATATATATATATATATATATATATATATATATATATATATATATATATATATATATATCTTAGAATTGATTTTAATTATAAGTAAATAAAAATTTGTTCCAGTTTAAATAAATAGACATTTTAAAGTAACAGTTTACAGTAAGAATATATGTATTTTTAGTATCCTAATTAGAATTGTATTAGAATCAATTGCAGCTAAATAGCTGAGCATATATATATATTGTCCTATTGTATATTAGCACTGTTAATTGCATTGCTGAATATTAGTAGCTACTATCTTAAGTCTCACTGTGATATTTTAAATGCAACTCTGAATGAAAGGCTATTGTGAATAAGGCCAGTTCTAAACGTGTATGAACTCTGCATAACATATTTTAATAGTTTTTAAACATGTATAGTATTGACTCACATTCTGATCCCTACAAATATATTCCAATGTGTTCATAGATATTAACTAATAAAAAGAATTCAGGCATTTATATTAATTTTATTGTCTAGTAGATGCATATTGATTGAGGGTTTATTTTTAAAGGATAATTATTAAATATATTGTATTATAACCCTGCCATAGACATATTATTTGGAGAGCACTACTGAGATTCTTATAAATATACTGACATATTATATGGAGGCACTTGCATGAGATATTATTAATATTTATCATATTGATATAATATATTTGTAATAAATAGAAATTATTATAAAAGAGAATTTTTTTTATACTTCGAAATTAATATTTTCAAAATATAGGTTTTTTTGAAGATTGAAATATTGATGTTCATATTTCGAGATTGATATTCATATTTTGAAATATTATTAAAGATTAATTTTTGAAAAATTAATAAAAATATTGATTTTTCATATTTCAAAATTAATCAAAAATATTAATTTTTCATATTTCAAAATTCATAAAAATATTAATTTTTCATATTTCAAAATTCATAAAAATAAAAAAATTTCATATTTCAAAATTCATAAAAATATTAATTTTTCATATTTCAAAATTAATATTAAGTTGTTTTTTTTTAAATATATTTTTTTTTCTCTCTTTTTATTGGTAAAAATTGTACTAGCGTTTTAATTTAACTAAACACTGAACCAATATAATAATGTCTGTAGCCAGAAGTGAATCTGTTGAAAATGGTCCCCTGACAATACCCCTTACTCGAGGTCAGGTCCTTAAGAGGGACATAATAGACCACATTAAAGAAAGGCTTAAAGGGACAGTCTAGTCAAAATTAAACTTTCATTATTCAGATAGGACTTTTAATTTTAATCAACTTCCCAATTTACTTTTATCATCAAATTTGCTTTTTTCTCTTGGTATTCTTAGTTTAAACAAAACATAGGTAGGCTCATATGCTAATTTCTAAGCCTTTGAGGGCTGCCTCTTATCACATGCTTTTTAAATCTCTTCAACACAAAGAGACAAAAAGTACACGTGGGCCATATAGATAACACTGTGTTCAGGCACAGGGGGTTATTTAAGATTTAGCACAAAACAATGCTAACTGCAAGACAATAGATAAAAAACAGTCACAGCCATGTGATCAGGGGGCTGGAAGAAGGTTCCTAGATACAAGGTAATCACAGAGGTAAAAAGTATATTAATATAACAGCGTTGGTTATGCAAAACTTGGGAATGGGTAATAAAGGGATTATCTATCTTTTAAAACAATAACAATTCTATGGTAGACTGTCCCTTTAATATTGCAGGTGAATTAAATGATTTTATGGATAAGCTTAAAATTAAGGCTAAAAATATTACCGTTAATAATAATATGTGGAATGAAAACAATGAATTATTCCAAGAATTATTAATGATTAATCAATGCAAGACTCTCAAAAAGCGAGACAAACTAATACTAAAATCTTGGCCCCTTGTGATATGCGTTATTGACGAAATGTCGCTTTGTGTCATAGACAAAGAATTGCAAATACAGGAGCTAGAAAGTAGTATTCTCTCCTCACGCAGATACGAAGAGGATTTAAAAATAGCCAAAAATAAAATGGATGAGTTTGCCAAAAACCTAACCACCTTAGATAAGCATAACATAGACTTACTAACACAGATACAAGAGTTAAATAAACAGCTTGCGCAAAGCCAGAGATAATTAAGTGATTTAAAAAGGTCATATCGCCATAATGCAAACCCCTATATTAACAGTGAGAATAATGCAGATAATTCTAACTCCCTTAGAGAATGCGTCAGGGACGAAATGCAGAAATATATGGAAGAGTGTAGACAAAGGACCCCTATTGGGTCAGAAATAGATTTCCCAAAGAGACAATCACCTCATGATGTAAATCTAGGCAACTGCTGTAACTCAGCTGGTGCGGGTGAGGGAAACTCTAATAAGGAGTCCCAAAGCATGTCTAATAAGGTGTATGACTCCCATAAAATAATTACTTTCCTAAAGGGTGCTGTACCTGTATTCTCCAACAAGGGAACAAATTCTGTAATTGATCACTTAGAGGCCTTTGAAAATGCATTATCTATAATGAATGTTACAAGTGAGAAATTAAAAATTAAAATTCTGCCCTGGGTATTTGACGGTAAACATCACAAATTCTTTACTTCACTAAAGGATATGAATATTCATTCCTGGAGTGAAAGAACGTAGATTCCCTTGAATTTCCCTTATATCTAACACAAGACTGGTACAATGTAGCGGCTAGTAATATCTTTATTCAAGTGTTATATAATAATAGTCTTGATAATCCCCTTTCTTATTGTATATTTTCTAATGATTTCACTAGTCTAAGGAGATTTATATTTGTATGGGCTTATATGTGGCCCTATAGGCTATATATTTGAATTCTTTTCATAACTTTTGGCAATTACAGTCATAAGGGCTCTAAAAGGGCCCCATATTTTTATTTTTATTTTTTTTTTTATTTGGAAATCTGAGGTTAGTCCTATTTACTTTTATTAACCACATAGGTAGCACTCCCTTACTAGTGTTTAGTTCAGTTTTTAGTTTTGGTTTTCTATACAAATAGAAGTGCAAGACTTTGTTTATGTTTATAGTTTCGTGGAGCTGTATGCTATATGTACAGTACTGTATACCTTATTGTATATCCTCACGGGTTGAGGGTTTTGCTAAATGATTGCTATGTACTGTTGTATTCTTTACCTCAATAAAAAAAAATAAAAAAAAAAAATGACAGTGCAGAAAAGATTTCGGGCAACATCGCACTAAAACTGCTGTGAAAATAGCTGTATATGGTTTAAAATGTAGTGCGAATCAAAGTCCCATAGAATTCCTTTCTGTATTGAAAAATGCATACAGTATGGCTGAAGATAATCCCATATTTGAATGCTCAGAATTTGTAAATTTATATTTTGAAGCACTGCCCACACCCATCAAAATTAATTTAGCTAGAGATTTTGATGAGAACTGTTCCTTGGAGTGGCTGATCAAAGAGAGTACAAAGTTATACTCTATTCAGCAGTCCGGTGAACAGGGGGTGAAAAGGGAATCAAAACCCAAAATCGTGGCAGAAACTAGGGTGTCACCTAGCCCCCTCAATTTGGAGTCTAAAAAGAAAACCTACGCGGAGGTGGCCAGTCAAAACAGGCAATCTCCACAGAGGTTTAACTCTACCCCTTCCCCAACATGGGCTGAGACGCAGAGAGACTATATCCAAAAGGGGGGACATAATCAGGTGAATAATTACTCACAAAGAGAATACTCACCAAATAATTGGTATCCGCGCAAGGGTAGATACAATAGATGGCGAAGATATTCTCAGGGTAACCAGACACCCCAAGTATATAATGCTCCCCAAAGTACTAATGCTGAACAAGCTGAACCCCAGGGGCAACCACGACAGGATAGAAATAGAGGCCCTGATTCTGAACCAATGGTCCAGGAATCATTATTATGGGGCATCAAGAGGTAGGCCCAGGGGTAGAGGTAACTTGTACAATCAGATAGATATGCTTTTTACCCAGGTAAATCGGTTGAGCGAACAATTCGCTAATATGAGTCAACCTTTTACGGCTCAGCAACCGAACAATACTTTTTTAGGGGTACAGCCAGTGGTCAGCAGTTTACTGCAGGCACAGTCATAAATACTGCAGTATCACCTGAAAGGGAGGGGAGAGATATACAAAGTGTAATGATAAATGTCAATGGTACTAATCATGTTCTCTCCCCACAGACCGGAAACGGACGATTTAGCTGTGATGACGAGCAACCTCGGCCTGAAAGCATTAACCAATCTTTTCCTTTGCAGTGTTCTCTTAACCTTATTTCCACAGATGCAGTACACAAGAATCCAACCGACCCTATTATAAAGGGGACCGGTAGGTATGAAGTTTCTTCTGCATCAGAAAACATGGCGGATTCAGGTAACACTTGGCGAAGCCCACAGATGTATGATAATGCCAATTTTATGCGTGAAATGGTAGAAACTGCAGGGAGATATTATGTATTAGCTGAGCTGCAAGATTCAGTCTCCAACCCTATCATGGGATTAATTGATACTGGGTCTCAGGCAACTATTTTATCCCACAGGTACTACACACAGCTAAATGAACTAACACCCCACAAACCTAAAATAAAAGAATTTGATGGTTCTCTAATAGGAGTTGGGGGTGACTCCCTAAAAGTTTACGGTACTGTCTGGTTAAAATTTAAATTGGGGAACAGGGTCATAAGACACCCTGTCATTATAGTGGATCTGCCAACGGATCGTTTAATTATTGGTAGTGATCTCCTGAAGCGATTAAGCACCATAATTGATTGCATAAATAATGTAATTTGGTCACAAGTAAAACGACCAATAAATTATGAGGCAATCCGGTATATCTCGCACCAGACATAACTGTCACGTGGTGGAAGAGAAACCAGATGCTGTGGAGATTCATTTCAGGAATAACTATGTACCTGAAATCACTATTCTACGAATAGATGATCAAACTCTTTTAAGTGGCTCTGATGGTAATACTTTTAAAATTTCGCCTGGAAAGATAGAGAATATTTCCTTAGACGGTGATGTATTAACCATATGTCTCCACAAGGAAGATCATAAAATCCCTAAAGGGGGGGGGGCACGCTCAATACCTCGCAGGGATTGAGAGAGTTAATGAGGATCTATTTATCCCTATACAAGTACATGACCTGGGTAAAACCAAGTATGCCAAATTGAACTTAAAACAGGAAGCTAGCTATATAAGCAAAGGTTTATTAGCGCAGATAGCTGAACCTAAAGTGATTAAATATCTTTCTCCCCAAGACCTCTGTGTCAACGGCCTGGATGACAGGTTTGAAAGTTATAACATCACAGCTAAGTGCTTATTATCTGTCTCTATAGGTAATAAGTCAGTGAAGCACCTGTTTTTAGTTTTAAATACTCCCCATAGTCAAATATACATTGACAATGATATCTTACATAGATATGCATACAAATAGTTTTTATTAACTCTTGCCTCTGGAGCAGGTTAAAGGGGGACCCTGAAGTATTTCAGGATGAAAGTGCACCCCTGAAATTGAACTAGCAATTACCATATGCTGTGAATATACAGGTGTCTAACGATGTTATAATTCCTGCCGGGGCTGATAAATTTCTTTTACCATTACAGGTAAAGAGAGGCCAGAAATTAAAAACTTCTGAAACACTAATTTGCCTCTCCCATAGAATACAAAATCTGGGTGTCACAATGACCTATACTCCTATGGTGAATATTGGAACTATTCCAATACATGTTATTGTACATAACACGACCCCACAAGATATAACCTTATCCAAGGGAACTACCACAGGATATGTGCTGGAATCAAGTTATTAAACTTTTGGATTCCAGAATAATGTAATTGGGCTAATACCTGAAGGATACTTAACTGAAGAACAATTAATAGAACAATCCTTTGCATCTATGCCAGAGAGTCTATTTACTAGTCAGTCTATTTATCCCTTCAGCTCAGAGGAAGGCATCTGTAAAATTGAAGAAGCCTCTCTAGTATTCGATCAGCCAATCAAACAGCAAGATTACCCCAATACCCAGAGTCATGGGGGCAATGTAAACTATAATCAAGGGGATCTCACCACTAGGTTGGAAGAAGCCTATGAAATAGGACAGCATGAAATCTTTCCAGGATTTCAGCAAATAGTCGAAGAGCAAATATCCTTAGCTAATGGCTGTTCCAACGATGATGAACGCCAACAGCTGTGAGAACTCCTGATGGAGTACAAGGATATTTTTGCTAGGGATTCTTATGACTGTGGTACTACAGACTTGCACATTGCAAGAATACAAACAGATCCCAATGCACCACCTGTCTTTGTTAAACAATACAGACTTCCTTTAGCCTCATATGATTCTCTTGCAGAAATCATAAGGAACTTGGAAGAAAGAGGTATTATCAGACAGGTGCACAGCTCTTACAACAATCCTATTCTAGGTGTTCTTAAGCCCAATGGACAATGGCGTTTGTGTGCTGATTTAACACAGCTAAACAAACAAGTGTACATGTATGGCTGGCCTGTACCATACATTGACCAATGCCTAGCACAGATGCATGGATCCAAAATATTCACTGCCATTGATTGTGCACAGGGATATTGGACCATAAAAGTACACAAGGAGGACCAGTATAAGCTGGCATTCTCATTCCAAAAGGTCCAATATGCATTTCAAAGACTCCCTTTTGGATACATAAATTCTGGATGCACTGGAAAGGGGGACCTTATCTTATGTTGATGATGTTTTAATCAAAAGCACAGACTTTGAAAAACACATTGCAGAGCTTAAACACGTCCTCAGCCAACTTAAAAGAGCAGGTGTCAAATTATCCCTACAAAAAGCTCAATGGTAACACACTCGTGTAAACTTCTTAGGACATGAAGTTAATTCTGAAGGGCTAAATCCTCAGAAGAAAAAGGTGGAAGCTATAGTAAATTCTAAAAACCCAACTAACTTAAAGGAATTGAGATCACTCCTGGGTATGACTAATTATTCTTGCAAATTCATTGATAATTATGCAGAGTTAGCTAAACCACTACTACTTCTTCTAAAGAAGGATGTGAAATGGCACTGGAGTGAATCTCAAGAGACAGCCATCAGAGAGCTGAAGAGAAAACTCACTCAAGCACCTTGCTTAGCGTACCCTGAAGGTGGTAAATCTTTCTTCTTAGAAACAGGTTACACAGATGTAAGCATGAGTGCTGTTCTATACCAAAAGCATGATAATTTAAGCAAAGCCATTGCTTATGCGAGCAAAACTCTATCCCCAGTAGAATTAAAATTTAGAGATTGCGAAAAAGCCCTCTTATCTACTGTATGGGCTCTACAGCTATATACAGGGCGAGAAAATTATTGTAGAAACGGCCCACCAGCCTTTGCTATATTTGCAAAGTGAGAGAATAAGAGATGGGAATTTGTCAAATAGCCGCATAACAGCGTGGACTCTTTCCTTATAAGGCTGGCCTTTAGAAATTCGCTACAAGCAGAATAAAAAGAATCCAGTCGCACAGGGTCTTGCTGAGCTCCACGACTGTACTGCTAAGGATCCTGGGGAAGAATTATCAGAAGATGATTTCCTGGAGGAACAATTGCTTTCCCCATATAAAATGTACAATGAGGACCATTGTCAAACATTACCTTGGGTATATGTTGATGGTTGTTCTTACCATGCCACTATTGATAATTAGTGATGTCGCGAACCTAAAATTTTCGGTTCGCGAACGGCGGACTCGAGCTTCCGGTATTGTTCGCGAACCCGCGAACCGCCATTGAATTCAATAGGCAGGCGAACTTTAAAACCTACAAGGACTCTTTCTGGCCACAATAGTGATGGAAAAGTTGTTTCAAGGGTACTAACACCTGGACTGTCGCATGCTGGAGGGGGATCCCTGGCAAAACTCCCATGGAAAATTACATAGTTTATGCAGAGTCTGCTTTTAAGCCATAATGGGCCTAAATCAACTAACATTCCCAAAGTGGCTGTCTCAAAACATCCCAGACAGAAGATAGATTGATAGATAGGATAGATAGATATACATAGATTGATAGTTAGATAGAGTCGATAGAAGAGAAATAGATAGATTTGTTAGATATATAATTACCCTAATAAAGTCTAATAATTAAACATGCGTTCTTGGACCCAACTAGCTTGTGTTAATTAGTACTTTTCTTAGCACTTTAATCCCTGTTCCCCCCCCCTATCGGGGGTGTTCTATATGGCCTGCCTGATTACCCTGAAAAAATATAATAATAAGACATGCGGTCTGGTACCTATTTTAACTAGGTTGTGTTTTAAGTACTACCATTCTTAGCACTTTAATCTCTGTAACTCCCCCTATCTGGTGAGGTCTATACGGCCTGGATGATTACCCATGCAAAATATAATAATAAGACATCTGCTCTTGGTCTGCGACCCATGGTAACTATGTTGTGTTAATTAGTAATGTCCTTCGCATTTTAATAGCTGTTACTCATACTCACCCTATCGGTGGAGGTCTATATGGCCTGCATGATTACCCTTACAAAATATAATAACCAAAAATATGCTCTGGGACCCATGGTAAGTAGGTTGTGTTAAGTAGTACTGTTCTTTGCAGTTTAATACCTGTTACAACACCAAATGGTGGCAGGTCTATCTGGCCTTCATGACTAGCTGCACCCAAACCCAAAAAAAAGCCGAGTGGTCTTAGACTAACACCCATGGCTAACTCGGTTGTTTCAATTAGTACTATTCTTAGCACTTTCATCCCTGTTACGGGTGGTCTACATGGCCATCATGATTAGCCGAACAAAATACTACAATCCAACCTTTGCTCAGTCTTCATAGGCCCTTCATTGGCTGTATTTTGATAGTACAGTTCTTATTATTTTTATAGCTGATACAACACCGAATGGTGGCAGCTCTATATGGCCTGCAAGATTAGCCACACCCAATACAAAAATAAATCCAAGCGGTCTTGGATTAACACCCATGGCTAACTCTGTTGTTTCAAGTAGTACTATTCTTAGCACTTTCATCTCATCATCCCTGTTACTTCCAGGACTCTCGGTGGTGGTCTACATGGCCATCATGATTAGCCTAACCAAATACTACAATCCAACTGTAACATTAACAGTATTAACTTGAGTAACTGTTAAATTTAAAGACAATAAAATTGTGTTTTGTAACACCAAATCAGAAAGTGAACACTATGTGAAGTGACACCAGGTTGATTTGGTGTAAATTAAGCCTTTTAATATTGGTAGGATTCTGAACTGTTTAGCTAACAGTCAGATACAAACAGCACAGGAAATTAGTAAGTTAGCACGGTACTTTGTAGTTCAGGAATAAATGCAAGTAGTAGTCATACAGTCATTAGACATAGAAATCTTATACTTTAGTTAACTAACCAGATCAGATATGCTTGTCTCCCTTCAGTTGAAGCTGCAGCTGACATGCAGAGATGAGATCCTGTGTTGAGGGAGAGAGGCGCGGTGTTTGGAGTGTGATGTCACCACAATCACTTATCCAGAGCTCAGAAGGATTTCTGACAATATTAAAGCTGAAACAATTATGGAACAAGGTTTGAGAGTTACCTTTGATGAGATTGGATATTACACTCCTTAGTTAGGTAAATCAGTCTGTGAAAATGTGGAACAGGCTGCAGTCTGATTAGCTGAGTGCAGCTGGAAGTCTGTGAAAACTGCAGGCATCCGGTTCAGGGAGAGATGAAACAGAAAGGCTGAATCAGTCTGAAATATAAATAAACACTCTGAAAGGATTAGATTAGGTTTGCTCACACAGATAGAAATAGTTGAATAGTACTTTGAAATCCTTAGGTTGTTTAAAGTATAGTTAAATTGGTAGTTAGCTCAGGAACAAGTATGTCTCTCAGGGAGTTTTACAAATTACTAAGCAAAGCTTGGGGGTGTGAGCAGGTGTGATAAAGGGAGTGTGTACCTGTGATTGGTTAGTACACCTTAAAGGAAAAGCAGCATAACTTAAATACTCTGACAGGACCCCCTCCTCAAGCAAGCTGATCCTCAGCTTGAGGTCGAGGACGGTCTAGGTTGCGACGATGGAAAAGGGATACCAATCTAGGTGCAGAAAGATTGCTAGATGGTTCCCAACTATCCTCCTCCTCTGTGAAGTTTTTCCATCTAATTAGATATTGGAGAACCCCACCGGACATTCGGGAATCCAAGATCCTTTCAACTTCAAAGACATCATTTTCAGATGGTACCAACGTTGTGGGCAATGGGGGAACAGAAGACCTAGTGGGATGGTAGGGTTTCAACAGAGAAACATGGAAAGTGGGGTGGATCTTCATGGTTGTCGGAAGCTGTAACGTGACAGCATTGACATTTACCACTTTAGTGATAAGGAAAGGACCACAATATTTCTGAGTGAACTTTTTACTTGGCAGATGAAACTTCAGATTCTTCGTCGACAACCATACTTGATCACCTATTTTATATTCTGGTGGTTTCCTATGTCTCAAGTCATAGTAAAATTTCTGGGAATTTTGCGCCTTTCCAATATTTTCTTTGATGATACGGAAGTTTTCTAATAGGGTGTTCTTTAGTTCATCCACCATAGGTGAGTCTGCTGGTGTTGAAGATAAAGAAGTGAAGCTGGGATGGTACCCATAATTTGCATAGAACAGGGTCATCTTTGTAGAGGTGCTTGTTAAGTTGTTATATGCAAATTCTGCATAAGGTAAGTATTTCGTCCAATCTTGTTGTTGACATGAACAGAAACAGCGGAGGTATTCATCGAGCCACTGATTCACTCTCTCAGTCTGTCCATTCGCTTGAGGGTGATATGATGTTGTATAATGGTGTTGAATATTTAAGGCTTTGCATAGGTCTTTCCAGAAACGGGACGTAAACTGAGACCCTCTATCAGAAATAATTACGGAAGGTACCCCATGTAATTTTAGGATATGATTCAAGAAGAGAGTAGCAGTTTCAGATGATGATGGAATTTTGTGATATGGTAAAAAATGTGCCATTTTGGTGAATGTATCAATAACAACCATGATGGTATTCTGGTTATTGGAAGGTGGTAACTCTACAATAAAATCTATACCAATCTGCTGCCATGAAGAATTCGAAACAGGGAGGGACATAAGCAGTCCATAAGGTGTTGACCGGTCATTTTTTGAGATCTGACATATTACACAACTTTTAATGTATTCCTTGATTGTATCCTTCATGTGAGGCCACCAGTAATTCCTGGAAATTAGTTCCAGAGTCCTATTTACCCCTGGATGTCCTGCTAAAGGAGTGTCATGATGTTCGTTTAGAATCTTTAAACGTAAGTCAGTTGGTAAGAATATTCGATCATTATAGTAGTAAACACCATCTTTTTGCTTGATGTTTTTGTTATGAACTTGTTCAACAGGAGCTGAGGAATTTCTTATTTCTGTTAAGAGATCTGAAGTGAAACCAATGAATTTTTCTGCTGGTATAATAGCAGTTGGAGTTGGAGAGTCATCGATCTTTAGAAGTTGTCTTGAGAGGGCATCAGCCTTTCCATTTTTGTTAGCAGGTCTGTAAATGATGTGAAAGTCAAATCTAGAAAAGTATAAACTCCATCGCACCTGACGTGAGGACAGTGTTTTGTTATTTTGGAGGTATTGTAAGTTCTTGTGATCCGTATAAATTAATATGGGATGCTGGGCTCCCTCCAAGAGATGTCTCCAAAATTCTAGTGCCCTCCTAATAGCTAGTAGTTCTTTATCACCGATGGTATAGTTCTTTTCAGCAGGAGACATAATCTTGGAGAAAAAGGATACAGGATGAAGTGGGGAGCTTTCTGAAGTACGTTGTGATAGAATGGCACCGATTGCGTAGTCTGATGAGTCTACCTCCAAAACATATTGTAAATTTACATTTGGAAATCTTAAGATTGGTGCTGAGATGAATCGATTTTTTAAATGTTGAAATATTTCAGTATGTTTCTGGGTCCAATGGAATGATACTGTGGAGCCGTTGAGTTGCGTGAGTGGTTTTACTATCCCAGAAAAATCTCTAATAAATTTGCGATAGTAATTAGTGAAGCCTAAGAATCTCTGTAGTTCTTTTTTATTGGTTGGTACTGGCCAGTCTCTAACGGAATCTACCTTTTCGGTTTGCATCTGAATTCCTGAGGAGGAAATTGTATAACCTAAAAATGAAATTGTTGATTTGTGGAATGAACATTTTTCCAATTTAGCATATAATTTATGTACTTTTAATCTGGCAAGCACCCAACGTACATGTTTGATGTGATCTGTCATATTGTTGGAGTAAATGAGAATGTCGTCTAGGTAAACGACTATGCATATATCCAGTAAGTCACGAAAAATGTCGTTAATGAAATGTTGGAAGGCTGCGGGCGCATTACAAAGGCCGAATGGCATTACTAAATATTCATACAGACCATCAGGGCCGGATTGGCCTACCAGGATACCAGGAGATTTCCCGGTGGGCTGCAGCAGCTGGGGCTGGAAAGCTACAATTTAAAGGGCTGACTAATGGATGCAACTGGGTTGTAGGGTGCTTATATAACATCAATCTGACATTTTTATTTAATACAAAGTAATATAATTTAATTCTGAAAAAAATATTGGGGAAGGAGTGTCTCAGTAATCCCCTTTGAGAAAAATGGGACGTGTGCATTCTACCTACTCAACGGAAAATAAGGCTGGTCTTTATATTTTTCCAGGGCTGCTTTTTATTCCCAGTCCGGCCCTGCAGACCATACCTGGTTCGGAAAGCAGTGAGCCATTCGTCACCTTCTCTAATGCGAATTAAATTGTAAGCGCCGCGCAGGTCAAGCTTTGTGAAAATCTTGGCATTGGTAAGTCTTTCAATTAGTTCCGGAATTAATGGTAACGGATATCGGTTTTTAACGGTTCGTTTATTAAGCTCTCTGTAATCAATTATTGGTCTCAAACTAGAATCCTTATTTGTCACAAAGAACATACCTGCTGCTGTTGGGGATGAAGATGGTCTAATGAAACCTTTTTTAAGGTTATCTTGTAGGTATTGTTTTAAATAATCGAGTTCGGCTTGACTTAATGGGTATAAATGGCCAACTGGTAGGGTGGAACCTGGTATTAGTTCTATAGGGCAATCGTATACCCTATGGGGAGGTAAAGATTCAGCTTCGGTTTTGCTAAAGACATCTGCAAACTCATTATAAACTTTTGGGATGTTAAATTCTTCAGTAGAAGTTAGCATGATAGATTGTTGAGGATAACAAGTATTCTTACAATATGCAGAGTGTAAAGATAACTTAAATGTAGACCAATCTATTGTGGGATTATGAAGTTGTAACCAATGAACCCCTAAAATAATTGGAAAATGAGGAGAAGGTATGACATCAAAGGTGATGTATTCTGTATGTCCTTCGGGTGTAAGTACAAGTAGTGGGACAGTGTGGTGTGTGACTGGACCTTCTGTTAGTGTTGAACCATCAATAACTTTGAGGGACACCGGTATCTTTTTCAAAACAGTTGGAATTTTATTTTTTGTTACTATAGTAGCATCAATGAAATTGCCAAAGGCGCCCGAATCAATGATGGCAGTTGTCTCCAATCTACTAAGGTCCCACTGTAGTAAAAGAGAGAGGTTACAGTAAGCTGTTGAACTGTTACTATAGTGTGAATTATGTAACATGATTAACTTACTCTTCTTGTTCTTGCGAAGAACTGGGCATTCAGAAACGGTATGGTTAGGGCTGGCACAGTACATACACAGTTGTTTAGATCTTCTTCTCATCCTCTCCTCTGGGGTAAGCGGCCCTTTAATCACTCCAATTTCCATAGGAGTAATGGTTTCTGAACTGATAGTAGTAGTTGGAGAATAAGAAGATGCATGAGATCGTGGTGTTGTTTCTGTCTGCATTCTTTCTGCCTTTCTTTCTCTCAGTCTTCTGTCTATCTGTGTGGCTACCTTAATCATAGCTTCTAAAGTATTGGGCATTTCTATACGAGAGAGTTCATCCTTTATACTTTCGGATAACCCTAACCTGTACTGATTTCTTAAAGAAATCATACTCCAAGAGGAATCAGAAGCATGCAACTTGAATTCTGCGGTGTAATCTTCAATAGGCTTCTTCCCTTGCTTTAGTTGTCTCATTTTATGTTCAGCTGTTAGTTGTACATCTGTATCTGTATACAATTCATCCAATGCATTAAAAAAATCTGTTAATGAATTTAGGATAGGTGAATTGGTTTCAAATAATTGATCAGCCCATTTCCTAGGCTCTGCTCTTAAATATGATACAGTGGTAAGAACCTTCACTCTATCAGTGGGATAAGTGAGAGGCTTTAGGTTGTACAATAGATAACATGCATTTTTAAACTGTCTGTAATTCCTTCTGTCACCAGAAAATGCTTCTGGCAAACTCACTTGTGGTTCAGGTGTAGGAAATCTTTGTTCTCTATTGTCCTTGAACATATCCTTTAACACTTTATTCTCCACTTGTAAGTCTCTAATAGCTTGCCCCATCTGGTCGATTTTCTGACTCAAATTATAAACAACCTGGGGTAATTCAGCTGGATCCATAACTTTAACCAGCTTACTTTTCTTTTTCAGGCTTAGTAATATGTAACATTAACAGTATTAACTTGAGAAACTGTTAAATTTAAAGACAATAAAATTGTGTTTTGTAACACCAAATCAGAAAGTGAACACTATGTGAAGTGACACCAGGTTGATTTGGTGTAAATTAAGCCTTTTAATATTGGTAGGATTCTGAACTGTTTAGCTAACAGTCAGATACAAACAGCACAGTAAATTAGTAAGTTAGCAAAGTACTTTGTAGTTCAGGAATAAATGCAAGTAGTAGTCATACAGTCATTAGACATAGAAATCTTATACTTTAGTTAACTAACCAGATCAGATATGCTTGTCTCCCTTCAGTTGAAGCTGCAGCTGACATGCAGAGATGAGATCCTGTGTTGAGGGAGAGAGGCACGGTGTTTGGAGTGTGATGTCACCACAATCACTTATCCAGAGCTCAGAAGGATTTCTGACAATATTAAAGCTGAAACAATTATGGAACAAGGTTTGAGAGTTACCTTTGATGAGATTGGATATTACACTCCTTAGTTAGGTAAATCAGTCTGTGAAAATGTGGAACAGGCTGCAGTCTGATTAGCTGAGTGCAGCTGGAAGTCTGTGAAAACTGCAGGCATCCGTTTCAGGGAGAGATGAAACAAAAAGGCTGAATCAGTCTGAAATATAAATAAACACTCTGAAAGGATTAGATTAGGTTTGCTCACACAGATAGAAATAGTTGAATAGTACTTTGAAATCCTTAGGTTGTTTAAAGTATAGTTAAATTGGTAGTTAGCTCAGGAACAAGTATGTCTCTCAGGGAGTTTTACAAATTACTAAGCAAAGCTTGGGGGTGTGAGCAGGTGTGATAAAGGGAGTGTGTACCTGTGATTGGTTAGTACACCTTAAAGGAAAAGCAGCATAATTGAAATACTCTGACACCAACCTTGGCTCAGTCTTCCTAAGGCCCTTCATTGGCTGTATTTTGGTAGTACTGTTCTTATTAGTTTAATAGCTGATACGACACCGAATGGTGGCAGCTCTATATGGCCTGCATGAATAGCCGCACCCAAAGCCAAAAAAAAAGCCAAAAAAAAAGCCAAGCAGTTTTGCACTAACACCCATGGCTAACTCTGTTGTTTCAAGTTCTACTATTCTTAGCTCTTTCATCTCATCCCTGTTACTTTCAGGACTCTCATTGGTGGTGGTCTACATGGCCATCATGATTACCCTCCCCAAAAATATAACAACAATACGTGCGTGCAGGGAACCATGGTAAGGTTACTTCCTTTCGCAAAATCGAGTATAACAGTTGCAGGCAGAGGTTCTGACCCTGCACTATGGCTGCACCTCTCCCTAAAAGAGGCATGCGTTACAGAGTCTGTGGGCATGTATGCAAAGAGCTGGCCTGCCTAAAAAGAGGAGCAAGGCTGTACAGGTTGTTCTCCTTCAGCCGTTTTATACGCTGTCCCACGGCCACGACCCTCAACAACCACAACAGAATGAAACACCACATATGCCATCCTTTTGAAAAACAGAGTACAGGTATGGCATTGATTTTAGTTACACAGCGATATTTATTATGAACCGTTAAATTGAAAACAAAAACATGATTGGACACCAAGTACAGTACAGGTCGTTCTCCTTCGGCCTTTTTAGAATAGTGTTCCGGACCCCCAACAAAAACAACAGCAGGAAAGAGGACATATGGCATCCTTTTGAACAATAGATGACAGGTAAGGCATAGATTTTACAAAGCCATAGATATTTTTTTTGCAACTATGAAATAAAAAAAAACATTGATTGGGCACCCAGAACACTTCTTTATCCTTAGGCCTTTTTATAAGAGGCTCCCGGAGTTTCAACTGAAACAACAGCATGAAAGAGGACATATGGCATCCTTGTGAACAATTTATTACAGTTAAGGCATTTATTTTATAATTCCAGAGATCATTTATATGACCCGGGAAATAGAAAAAAACATTGATTAGACACCCAGTACACTTATTTATCCTCAGGCCTTTTTAATAAGAGGGTCCCGGAGCCTCAACCGAAACAACAGCATGAAAGAGGACATATGTCATCCTTTTGAATAATAGATTACAGGAAAGGCATTGATTTTAGAATCCCAGAGATCATTTATATGACCCGGGAAATAGAAAAAAACATTGATTAGACACCCAGTACACTTATTTTTCCTCAGGCCTTTTTAATAAGAGGGTTCCGGAGCCTCAACCGAAACAACAGCATGAAAGAGGAGATATGTCATCCTTTTGAATAATAGATTACAGGAAAGGCATTGATTTTAGAATCCCAGAGATCATTTATATGACCCGGGAAATAGAAAAAAACATTGATTAGACACTCAGTACACTTATTTTTTCTCAGGCCTTTTTAATAAGAGGGTCCCGGAGCCTCAACCGAAACAACAGCATGAAAGAGGACATATGTCATCCTTTTGAATAATAGATTACAAGAAAGGCATTGATTTTAGAAACCCACAGATCATTATTTGCAACCGGGAAATAGAAAAAAACATTGATTAGACACCCAGTACACTTATTTTTCCTCAGGCATTTTTAATAAGAGGGTCCCGGAGCCTCAACCGAAACAACAGCATGAAAGAGGACATATGTCATCCTTTTGAATAATAGATTACAGGAAAGGCATTGATTTTAGAATCCCAGAGATCATTTATATGACCCGGGAAATAGAAAAAAACATTGATTAGACACCCAGTACACTTATTTTTCCTCAGGCCTTTTTAATAAGAGGGTCCCGGGGCCTCAACCGAAACAACAGCATGAAAGAGGACATATGTCATCCTTTTGAATAATAGATAACAAGAAAGGCATTGATTTTAGAAACCCACAGATCTTTATTTGCAACCGGGAAATAGAAAAAAACATTGATTAGACACCCAGTACACTTATTTTTCCTCAGGCCTTTTTAATAAGAGGGTCCCGGAGCCTCAAGCGAAACAACAGCATGAAAGAGGACATATGTCATTATTTTGAATAATAGATTACAAGAAAGGCATTGATTTTAGAAACCCACAGATCATTATTTGCAACCGGGAAATAGAAAAAAACATTGATTAGACACCCAGTACACTTATTTTTCCTCAGGCCTTTTTAATAAGAGGGTCCCGGAGCCTCAACCGAAACAACAGCATGAAAGAGGACATATGTCATCCTTTTGAATAATAGATTACAAGAAAGTCATTGATTTTAGAAACCCACAGATCTTTATTTGCAACCGGGAAATAGAAAAAAACATTGATTAGACACCCAGTACACTTATTTTTCCTCAGGCCTTTTTAATAAGAGGGTCCCGGAGCCTCAACCGAAACAACAGCATGAAAGAGGACATATGTCATCCTTTTGAATAATAGATTACAAGAAAGGCATTGATTTTAGAAACCCACAGATCTTTATTTGCAACCGGGAAATAGAAAAAAACATTGATTAGACACCCAGTACACTTATTTATCCTCAGGCCTTTTTAATAAGAGGGTCCCGGAGCCTCAACCGAAACAACAGCATGAAAGAGGACATATGTCATCCTTTTGAATAATAGATTACAAGAAAGGCATTGATTTTAGAAACCCACAGATCTTTATTTGCAACCGGGAAATAGAAAAAAACATTGATTAGACATCCAGTACACTTATTTATTCTCAGGCCTTTTTAATAAGAGGGTCCCGGAGCCTCAACCGAAACAACAGCATGAAAGAGGAGATATGTCATCCTTTTGAATAATAGATTACAGGAAAGGCATTGATTTTAGAATCCCAGAGATCATTTATATGACCCGGGAAATAGAAAAAAACATTGATTAGACACCCAGTACACTTATTTATCCTCAGGCCTTTTTAATAAGAGGGTCCCGGAGCCTCAACCGAAACAACAGCATGAAAGAGGACATATGTCATCCTTTGGAATAATAGATTACAGGAAAGGCATTGATTTTAGAAACACAGAGATAATTAGTTGCAACCGGGAAATCTAAAAAAACATTGAACAGACACCCAGTACACTTCTTTATCCATAGGCCTTTTTAGCAGAGGCTCCAGGACCCTCAACAAAAACAAGAGCAGGAAGCTGGGCATAGGAGTACAATGGAGTGTGACAATAATAATGTGAAGGTGAAGATTGCGTAGTTGTGGCATTTTAATTTTGTTATCGTGGAAACTTAGTACTTGCAATGATCTTGCTCTGGTGAATCCATATCGCAAATGTGTTATTTAAGGCACTGTTTGTCTTTATTTTGAATATCAGCATTTGGTAAATGAAGCTCAACTTAAGGCTGGTGAGAACCGACCTTTCTTCTGGCTGTTTGCAAATGTTGTGGTTCTGGACAAACATGTGAATAAGGGGCCATCAGCCATATTCTGCACGCAACCCCTTTGATGATTGACGATAAACATGTGTCACCTGCAAGCAGAGCTTGTTACTTCTGTCTAAATCATCTTCCTGGTATGGACAGGCCACTGTTTCCCACAGCAAGTCTGAAGCTTGAACTACAAGATTGTCTTGAGTATGGTAGGAAACCAAAGTTTATTTAATTCTGTACTATCACCACAAAAGCTGAACTTCTTGAAGCAACGAAAATGCCAGCAATTTCAGGTGCTTATGGATGACAAGGACGTCCTGTCCTGTGATGCACAGAGATGGAGAGGATTTTGGGCCTCCCTGTACACTACCCAGATGTCTCAAACATCACCAGAAACACAAGACAGCGACTCTTGTGAAGTTCCTGGAGTGTTCCGGTAGCCATCTCTTTGCGCCCCGAACGGAATACTTTATCAGTGTTTTTGTATACATCCGACAACAGCTTCGGAGACTGTGGTGACGCACATGTTATTTACTGTTGTTCCAGCTGTAGCAATATCAATTGCCATTAAAAAGTTAAGATTTGTGGGTGGCGGAGCCTATAGCTGTTGCGGTAGGACGTGTGTTTGAGGAGCTCCAGGTCTTACAAGTTACTTTGGAGTTAGTTTTCAACCTTAATTTAATTTTCTTTTTGGGATTCATAGTCACACTTTCTGGGGCTATCCAAGAGGAGCCTGGAGATACCTTACTCATATCGGCTTACCTATGTTCCTCAGCTGACTGCGTTACAGCTAGCCGCGACACTGAGAGGCCTCTCTAGCCTGATAGTGCTGTCATTGTCAAAACTGACGCCAAAATACCCCCCCAGGACCCTGGGTTATCAAACCAGTTCTATAGTAACTGGACAACTAGTTAATCACAACTATTGACAAAGAGATGGAAAAGCACTAGTCACCCCTTATATCAACGGGTACGGAGACCTGTATTTTGCCTTTCCAATATGGCGTTGGTCACCAAAATAATCCAGAATGAAAAAAAAAGGTAAGATTTGGAGAGTGACTAGTGACGCACATTTTATGCATGCTGTGGCAATTGCAATTTGCATTAAAAAGAATCGGCTAACAACCACTACCTACGACCACACCTGACTCCTGAAGTCATGCTTCAGTTATTAAGTCAAGTTAAATTAATTTTTTTTTTTTATTATGCTCAACAGAGGCTCCAGGACCCTCAACAAAACCAGCAGCAGGAAAGAGGACATATGGCATCCTTTTGAAAAAAAGATTATAGGAAAGGCATTGATTTCAGAAACACAGAGATCATTAGTTGCAACCGGGAAATAGAAAAAAACATTGATTAGACACCCAGTACACTTATTTATCCTTAGGCCTTTTTAATAAGAGGCTCCCAGAGCCTCAACAGAAACAGCATGAAAGAGTACATATGGCATCCTTGTGAATAATAGATTACAGGAAAGGCATTGATTTTAGAAACCCGGGGATAATTTTTTCCAACTGTGAAATCTAAAAAAACATAGATTAGACACCCAGTACACTTCTTTATCCTTAGGCCTTTTTAGCAGAGGCTCCAGGACCCTCAACAAAACCAGCAGCAGGAAAGAGGACATATGGAATACTTTTGTAAATTAGATTACAGGAAAGGCATTGATTTTAGAAACACAGAGATCATTTATATGACCCGGGAAATAGAAAAAAACATTGATTGGACACCCAGTACACTTCTTTATCCTTAGGCCTTTTTATAAGAGGGTCCCGGAGCCTCAACAGAAACAACAGCATGAAAGAGGACATATGGCATCCTTTTGAAAAATAGATTACAGGAAAGGCATTGATTTTAGAAACACAGAGATAATTTGTTACAACCGGGAAATCTAAAAAAACATTGAATAGACACCCAGTACACTTATTTATCCTTCGGCCTTTTTAGCAGAGGCTCCAGGACACTCAACAAAACCAGCAGAAGGAAAGAGGACATATGGCATCCTTTTGAAAAAAAGATTATAGGAAAGGCATTGATTTTAGAAACCCGGAGATAATTTGTTGCAACCGGGAATTTGAATAAAAAAAATGATTCGATGGACACCAAGTACAATTCTTTCTCCTTAGGCCTTTTTATAAGAGGGTCCAGGACCCTCAAACAAAACACCAGCAGGAAAGAGGACATATGGCATCCTTTTGAACAATAGAGTACAGGAAAGGCATTGATTTTAGAAACCCAGAGATAATTTTTTGCAAATGGAAATTTGAATCAAAAAAATGATTTGATGGACACCCAGTGCACTTCTTTCTCCTTAGGCCTTTTTATAAGAGGGTCCTGGACCCTCAAAAAAAACACCAGCAGGAAAGAGGACGTATGGCATCCTTTTGAACAATAGAGTACAGGTACAGCATTGATTTTACAAACCCAGAGATCATTTTGGTCAATTGTTAAATAGAAAAAAAAAATGAGTGGACACCCAGTACACCTCTTTCTCCTTATGCCTTTTTATAAGAGGGTCCAGGACCCTCAAAAAAAACACCAGCAGGAAAGAGGACGTATGGCATCCTTTTGAACAATAGAGTACAGGAAAGGCATTGATTTTAGAAACCCAGAGATAATTTGTTGCAAATGGAAATTTGAATAAAAAAAATGATTCGATGGACACCCAGTACACTTCTTTCTCCTTAGGCCTTTTTATAAGAGGGTCCAGGACCCTCAAAAAAAACACCATCAGGAAAGAGGACGTATGGCATCCTTTTGAACAATAGAGTACAGGAAAGGCATTGATTTTAGAAACCCAGAGATAATTTGTTGCAAATGGAAATTTGAATAAAAAAAATGATTCGATGGACACCCAGTACACTTCTTTCTCCTTAGGCCTTTTTATAAGAGGGTCCAGGACCCTAAAAAAAAACACCAGCAGGAAAGAGGACGTATGGCATCCTTTTGAACAATAGAGTACAGGTACAGCATTAATTTTACAAACCCAGAGATAATTTTGGTCAAATGTGAAATAGAAAAAAAAAATGAGTGGACACCCAGTACACCTCTTTCTCCTTAGGCCTTTTTATAAGAGGGTCCAGGACCCTCAAACAAAATACCAGCAGGAAAGAGAACATATGGCATACTTTTGAACAATAGAGTACTGGTACGGCATTGATTTTAGAAACCCACAGATAATTGTTTGGAAAAGTGAAATAGCCCCAAAAACCATGCTTGGACTCCCACTCCAGGTCGTTCTCCTTCAGCTTTTTTATAAGAGGGTCCAGCTCCCTCAACAGAAACAACTGCAGGAAACACCACCACATATGCCATCCTTTTGCACAAGCGAGTACAGGTATGGCATCCATTTTAGAAACCCAGAGATAATTGAGAGGAACCAGGAATATTTTTCTAAAATTTTGATGGGGCACCCATTACAGGTCGTTCTCCTTCAGCCTTTTTATACCATGGGCCACGACCCGCAACAGGCACAACAGCATGAAACACCACATATGCCACCCTTTTGCACAATAGAGTACAGGTGTGGCATAGATGGAACACAGAGATAATTTAGAGCAACCAAGAGACGGATAAAGATGCTTGGTCGGTCCTACTCTTTCAAATTTGTGGCATTTTGCGTTCAATTTAATGGTCCACCAGATATGAGTGGTGTGCTAAGTTGTACAATTCGTAACAGTTTAATCACTAGTGTTATGTGCCTTATTTTTTTTTATTTGAGTTTTGTACCCACAGAGCTGCAGCAGAGGCCAGAAAAATTTGGAATGTACAAATGACTGAAAAATTGGGGTATTGTTGTAGCAACTGCTGTAGCAGCGGCCAGAAAAATGGATGTTTGTAAAACATTTATAAAGTCCCCTAAAAGCTTGTGGCTTGAACACTAGCTGTTGGCAGATAAGTCAAGCAAGTCCTCCGGCTTTATAAAAAAAAAAAAGGCCAGCCTGTGTACCAGTTGTAGCCCAAGCCAGCTCATCTTGTCATCAGGCCTTTTTTATTCAAATGTATCGCCCAATGTCAGTCCCTTCGGGATCCAGCCCTCATTCATTTTTATAAAAGTGAGATAGTCAAGGCTTTTTTGACCTAGGCGACTTCTCTTCTCAGTGACAAAACCTCCTGCTGCACTGAAATTCCTTTCGGACAGGACACTTGAAGCGGGGCAGGCCAGAAGTTCCATTGCAAATTGGGATAGCTCAGGCCACAAGTCCAGCCTGCACACCCAGTAGTCAAGGGGTCCATCGCTCCTGAGAGTGTCGAGATCCGCAGTTAAAGCTAGGTAGTCTGCTACCTGTCGGTTGAGTCTTTCTCTAAGGCTGGATCCCGAAAGGCTCTGATGGTGCATGGGAGTTAAAAAGGTACGCATGTCCTCCATCAACAAGACGTCAGGAAAGCATCCTGTCCTTGCCGCCGTGGTCGTGGGAGGAGGAGGATTAATTTCATCACTTCCCCTGTTACATTCCCGTGGTGCTGTGACATCACCCTTATACGCTGTGTAAAGCATAGTTTTTAATTTATTCTTAAAATGCTCCATCCTTTCCGACTTGCAGGAATTTGGTAACATTTCAGGCACTTTATGCTTATACCGGGGGTCGAGGAGCGTGGACACCCAGTACAGGTCGTTCTCCTTCAGCTTTTTTATACGAGGGTCCCTCAACAGACACGACAGCATGAAAGAACCCATTTGAACAAGGTTGGATGCCGAGCTAATCATGTCCCGTTCCTCCTCCTCCTCACTGATCTCACTGATTGTATCTTGTTCCCCCTAGCCATGTACAACACCACGGGTACCAGAGAGGTGACAACAACGAGCACCCTGGGATGCCTGTTGTGCTTGGTCTTCCTCCTCCTCCTCCTCAAAGCCACATTCCTCCTCTGACTCCTCTTCCTCACAATCCTCTTCCTGCATTGCCGCAGGTCCAGCAAGCGATGTTGATAAGGCTGTTTGTGGGGGTGATGGACACCACAACTCTTCCTCTTCACGCTCATCTACTGCCTGATCCAGCACTCTTCGCAGGGCACGCTCCAGGAAGAAAACAAATGGTATGATGTCGCTGATGATGCCTTCGGTGTGACTGACAAGGTTTGTCACCTCCTCAAAAGGACGCATGAGCCTACAGGCATTGCGCATGAGCGTCCAGTAATTTGGCAAAAATATCCCCAGCTCCCCAGAGGCTGTCCTAGCACCCCGGTCATACAAATACTCATTAACAGCTTTTTCTTGTTGGAGCAGGCGGTCAAACATTAGGAGTGTTGAATTCCACCGTGTCGGGCTGTCGCAAATCAAGCGCCTCACTGGCAGGTTGTTTCGACGCTGGATATCGGACAAGTGCGCCATGGCCGTGTAGGAACACCTGAAATGGCCACACACCTTCCTGGCCTGCTTCAGGACGTCCTGTAAGCCAGGGTACTTATGGACAAATCGTTGTACAATTAGATTACACACATTTGCCATGCACGGCACATGTGTCAACTTGCCCAATTTCAATGCCGCCACCAAATTACTTCCATTGTCAGAAACAACCTTGCCAATCTCCAGTTGGTGCGGAGTCAGCCACTGATCCACCTGTGCTTTCAGGGCGGTCAGGAGTGCTGGTGCGATGTGACTCTCCGCTTTCAGGCAAGTCAACCCCAAGACGGCGTGACACTGCCTTACCCGTAATGTAGCATAGTACCTGGGGAGCTGGGGGGGTGCCATAGATGTGGAGCAAGACGCAGAAGTTGAAGAGGACTCAGCCGAGGAAGAGGTTAGGGAAGAGGATGGAGTAGGAGGAGTAGAGGAGGTAGCAGCAGGCCTGCCTGCAAGTCGTGGCGGCGTCACCAACTCTTCTGCAGAGCCACGCATTCCATGCTTGTCAGAAGTCAGCAGGTTTACCCAATGTACAGTGTAGGTGATATACCTGCCCTGGCCATGATTTGCAGACCAGCTATCCGTGGTCATATGGACCCTTGCCCCAACGCTGTGTGCCAGACATGCCATAACTTCCTTTCTCACAACAGAGTACAGGTTTGGGATTGCCTATTGTGAAAATAAATTTCTGCCAGGTACCTTCCACTGCGGTGTCCCAATAGATACAATTTTTTGAAAGCATCAGACTCCACCAGCTTGTATGGTAAAAGCTGGCGGGCTAAGAGTTCAGACAAGCCAGCTGTCAGACGCCGGGCAAGGGGGTGACTTTGAGAAATTGGCTTCTTACGCTCAAACATGTCCTTGACAGACACCTGACTGTGGGCAGATGACCAGGAACTGCTACGTAAGAGAGACTGAGTGGAGCATGGTTGAGAGGGGGCAAGGAGGACAGCACTGGTTGACGTGGCTGAAGATGCTGGAGCAGGAGGAGGAGGGCGGCTTTCACTTTGTGTGCTGCTTCTACTCATGTGTTCTTCCCATCGGCCTTTGTGATGGGAGACCATGTGCCTTCGCATGTGTCAACTTGCCCAATTTCAATGCCGCCACCAAATTACTTCCATTGTCAGAAACAACCTTGCCAATCTCCAGTTGGTGCGGAGTCAGCCACTGATCCACCTGTGCTTTCAGGGCGGTCAGGAGTGCTGGTGCGATGTGACTCTCCGCTTTCAGGCAAGTCAACCCCAAGACGGCGTGACACTGCCTTACCCGTAATGTAGCATAGTACCTGGGGAGCTGGGGGGGTGCCATAGATGTGGAGCAAGACGCAGAAGTTGAAGAGGACTCAGCCGAGGAAGAGGTTAGGGAAGAGGATGGAGTAGGAGGAGTAGAGGAGGTAGCAGCAGGCCTGCCTGCAAGTCGTGGCGGCGTCACCAACTCTTCTGCAGAGCCACGCATTCCATGCTTGTCAGAAGTCAGCAGGTTTACCCAATGTACAGTGTAGGTGATATACCTGCCCTGGCCATGATTTGCAGACCAGCTATCCGTGGTCATATGGACCCTTGCCCCAACGCTGTGTGCCAGACATGCCATAACTTCCTTTCTCACAACAGAGTACAGGTTTGGGATTGCCTATTGTGAAAATAAATTTCTGCCAGGTACCTTCCACTGCGGTGTCCCAATAGATACAATTTTTTGAAAGCATCAGACTCCACCAGCTTGTATGGTAAAAGCTGGCGGGCTAAGAGTTCAGACAAGCCAGCTGTCAGACGCCGGGCAAGGGGGTGACTTTGAGAAATTGGCTTCTTACGCTCAAACATGTCCTTGACAGACACCTGACTGTGGGCAGATGACCAGGAACTGCTACGTAAGAGAGACTGAGTGGAGCATGGTTGAGAGGGGGCAAGGAGGACAGCACTGGTTGACGTGGCTGAAGATGCTGGAGCAGGAGGAGGAGGGCGGCTTTCACTTTGTGTGCTGCTTCTACTCATGTGTTCTTCCCATCGGCCTTTGTGATGGGAGACCATGTGCCTTTGCATGTGTCAACTTGCCCAATTTCAATGCCGCCACCAAATTACTTCCATTGTCAGAAACAACCTTGCCAATCTCCAGTTGGTGTGGAGTCAGCCACTGATCCACCTGTGCTTTCAGGGCGGTCAGGAGTGCTGGTGCGGTGTGACTCTCCGCTTTCAGGCAAGTCAACCCCAAGATGGCGTGACACTGCCTTACCCGGGATGTAGCATAGTACCTGGGGAGCTGGGGCGGTGCCATAGATGTGGAGCAAGACGCAGAAGTTGAAGAGGACTCAGCCGAGGAAGAGGTTAGGGAAGAGGATGGAGTAGGAGGAGTAGAGGAGGTAGCAGCAGGCCTGCCTGCAAGTCGTGGCGGCGTCACCAACTCTTCTGCAGAGCCACGCATTCCATGCTTGTCAGAAGTCAGCAGGTTTACCCAATGTGCAGTGTAGGTGATATACCTGCCCTGAACATGCTTTGCAGACCAGCTATCCGTGGTCATATGGACCCTTGCCCCAACGCTGTGTGCCAGACATGCCATAACTTCCTTTCTCACAACAGAGTACAGGTTTGGGATTGCCTATTGTGAAAATAAATTTCTGCCAGGTACCTTCCACTGCGGTGTCCCAATAGATACAAATTTTTTGAAAGCATCAGACTCCACCAGCTTGTATGGTAAAAGCTGGCGGGCTAAGAGTTCAGACAAGCCAGCTGTCAGACGCCGGGCAAGGGGGTGACTTTGAGAAATTGGCTTCTTACGCTCAAACATGTCCTTGACAGACACCTGACTGTGGGCAGATGACCAGGAACTGCTACGTAAGAGAGACTGAGTGGAGGATGGTTGAGAGGAGGCAAGGAGGACAGCACTGGTTGACGTGGCTGAAGATGCTGGAGCAGGAGGAGGAGGGCGGCTTTCACTTTGTGTGCTGCTTCTACTCATGTGTTCTTCCCATCGGCCTTTGTGATGGGAGACCATGTGCCTTCGCAAAGCAGTTGTACCTAGGTGGGTGTTGGACTTCCCACGACTCAGTTTCTTTTGGCACAGGTTGCAAATGGCATCGCTGTTGTCAGAGGCAGACACACAAAAAAAATGCCACACTGCTGAGCTCTGCGATGACGGCATTCTGGTGGTGGCAACAGCATGCGTTGATGGGTGTCGGCGTGCTGTCTGGCTGATCCCTGGTGACGATGCATGCTGTCTGACTGTGCCACTATCTCCTTGAGACGACCTCCCCATGCTTCCAAATCGTCTCCTCCTCCTCCTCCTCTCTGTCTCCCCATCTGAACTTTCCCCCTCTTCTTCTTCTCTTCTAGCAGGCACCCACGTGACATCCACCGACACATCATCATCAACCGCTTCACTTGTATCTGAAACATCAAGAAAGGAAGCAGCAGCGGGTACAACATCATCATCATCATCACACCGTACCTCCATGCCGGTAATGCTGCCTGACTGAGACTGATCACTATTATCTACATCCTTTGTCAATGATGGTTGCGCATCACTCATTTCTTCCAAATGATGTGTCAATAACTCCTGTGACAGATCAAGTGAAGCGGCTGTGGTGCTAGTGTTGGTGGTGGCGACAGGCGGGGGAATGGCACTGGTCACTTGAGACCTGCCCAAAGCACAGCTGGACGTAGATGGTGCGTCAAGGTTAGGAGGACTAGCAGCGGAAGCTGAAGAAGATTGGGTGTCCTGTGTTAGCCATTCAACTAAGTCCTCCTCAGAAGTTTTCGCGTCCCCACTGGCACCCGGCGTCTGAACAATGTGCATATTTGTAGGGTCTAAAGGAATCACAGCACCACGA
This sequence comes from Bombina bombina, assembly GCF_027579735.1. Taxonomy (NCBI): domain Eukaryota; kingdom Metazoa; phylum Chordata; class Amphibia; order Anura; family Bombinatoridae; genus Bombina; species Bombina bombina. The sequence goes on along the minus strand of NC_069506.1, from coordinate 300,831,665 downwards.
CCACGACCACGGAACCTGCGGGGTGGCCTGCCTCTGCATGTCATTTTTTTATAAAATGGACACTAACAATACTATTACACCAATTGAGTGGTGGCACTGTGAAAGTGGGCACAGTATACGCTGTGATACTGACAACAACAAAAAAGACAGATGTTTTAAAAATAACAAATTGTTAATTTTTTTAAATATTACAAGTACTGTGACAACAAATATGATTGTTTGGCACTAGTTGGCAAATGGGCCTGTCTGGCACACACGCTGGGAGAAAGGAAACTGCAATTCAATGGCACTAGGAGACTGAAGAATCACAGTCAAAACAGTTATGATTAATAAAAATTCCAATCCTGTGACTATAAATATGATTGGTGGCACTAATTGGCTAGTTGGGACTGGCACACAGGCAGGCAGGCAGGAGGAAAATGCAATTCAAGGGCACTAGTAGACTGCAGATTGACAGTCAAAACAGTGATGATTGACAAATTTTGCAATACTGTTAAAAGAAATATGATTGCTGGCACTAATTGGATAGTTGGGCCTGGCACACAGGCTGGCAGGCAGTAGAAAAGTACAATTTAATGGCACAAGCAAACTGAGGACTAAGATCAACAATCAAAAATGTTTTAATTTTAATTAGTAACTATACTGTGACAACAATTAGGATTGGTGTAAATAGTTGGCAAGACGGCCTGGCACAAAAAGCTGGCAGGAAAGAGGTAAATGCAATTCAAGGACACTAGGATACTGAATACTGACAGTCAAAACAGTGATGAATGACAATTTTTGCAATACTGTTAAAAGAAATATGATTGCTGGCAATAATTGGCTAGGTGGGCCTGGCACACAGCAGGCTGCAAGGCAGGAGGAAAGTGCAATTCACTGGCACCAGCAAACTGAGGATTCCCAACAAATATTAACCAAAATTTTAATTTTTAATTACTAAGAATACTGTGACAACAAATATGATTGGTGTAAATATTTTTCAAGTAGGCCTGGCACACAGGCTTGGAAGGCAGTAGAAAAGTGCAATTGTAGGGCACGAGCAAACTGAGGATTAAGTTCAACAATCAAATATTTTTTAATTTTAATTAGTAACTATACTGTGACAACAATTAGGATTGGTGTAAATAGTTGGCAAGACAGCCTGGCACAAAAGGCTGGCAGGCAGGAGGTAAATGCAATTCAAGGACACTAGGAGACTGAATACTGACAGTCAAAACAGTGATGATTGACAATTTTTGCAATACTGTTAAAAGAAATAGGATTGCTGGCAATAATTGGCTAGGTGGGCCTGGCACACAGCAGGCTGCAAGGCAGGAGGAAAGTGCAATTCACTGGCACCATCAAACTGAGGATTCGCCACAAATATTACCCAAAATTTAAATTTTTAATTACTAAGAATACTGTGACAACAAATATGATTGGTGTAAATATTTTTCAAGTAGGCCTGGCACACAGGCTTGGAAGGCAGTAGAAAAGTGCAATTCTAGGGCACGAGAAAACTGAGGATTAAGATCAACAATCAAATATTTTTTAATTTTAATTAGTAACTATACTGTGACAACAATTAGGATTGGTGTAAATAGTTGGCAAGACAGCCTGGCACAAAAGGCTGGCAGGCAGGAGGTAAATGCAATTCAAGGACACTAGGAGACTGAATATTTGCAGTCCAAAAATTATGATTTTTATTTTTTTATATACTGTTACAAGAATTATGATTGGTGCCACTAATTGGCTAGTTGGGCCTGGCACACAGGCTGGCAGATATGAGTCGTGGATGGTAGGTAGGGCAGCAATTTAACACAGTATGCTGTGTAAGTGACAAAAACACAGGCCTGATAGAAAATTAAGTTAGATTACACTAGCAAAATATTTTAAAATTTTAGATTTTAATATTAAAATAATGTTAAGAAGTGCAATGCACATATGAGTGGTCGCACTGGCTGGCTGCTACGTAGGGCAGCAATTAACAACAGTATGCTTTGTAAGTCAGATAGACAGTTAGACACAGGCCTGATAGAAAATAAAATTAGATTACACTAGCATAATGATTTAAAGACTTTTTTTTGGCAATTTAAAGAAAAAGGTTAAGCACATAAATATGAGTCGTGGCTGTCTAGCCTTGGAAGGGCAGCTATTAAAAACAGTAGGCGCTGTAAGTCAGATACACACACGCCTGATAGAAAATACTATTAGATTACACTAGAAAAATTATTTAAATTATTTTTTTGGGGGGGGAATTAAAAAAAGGTTAAACACATATGAGTCGTGGCTCATAGACTAGGGAGGGCAGCAAGTAAACACAGTAGGCTCTGTATGTCAGCAAAACACACAGGCCTGATAGAAAATTATATTACATTACACTATCAAACAAATTTAAAAATGTATTTATTTAAATTAAGGTGAAGAAGATATGAGTGCTGGGTGGATGCCTGGCACAGACCAATTAACCAAAAGACTGAAAAAAATGAGGTATATTAATGCTGAGTGAGCCTGACAGACACAGGCCTGATAGTAAATGTAATTAGATTACACTAGCAAAATATTTTTTTTTTTTTTAATTTAAAATAATGTTATAAACGGATATTAACACTGGTGGCTGGCACAGAGCAATGAACCAGAGTATATGCTGTGTGACACAGGCCTGATAGAAAATGAAAAAAAATTACACTAGCAAAATAATTAAATTTTTTGGTTAGTTAAATTTAAACTAATGTTGTTAGGGAGAGATCAGTGGTGGCAGTAATCACAGCAGCATATGCTGTGAGCCTTAAACACACAGCCTGAAAGCCAGGCAAATGCTAATAAAAAAAAAAACGGGAAAAAAAAACGGCACGAAATATAGCCCTAAAAAGGGCTTTTTGGGGTGCTGTGCTTGCAGCAGAGATGAGTGGAGTCCTTCTGGACTGTAAATACACTAGCCTAGCTATGTTTTTCCTATTAATGTCAGGAGCAAAAACACAACACGTCCTCTCATTAAGAAAGCAAGGTCGTTATGAGTCTAAAATGGCGGATTCCGAGTAGCTGGGAGGGTCTGTGAGGGAGTGTCTGATGTTGATTGGCTCTAATGTGTCAGACGGCTGTGACATAAAGGGTCAAAGTTTCCTCAATGATGACACATACACGAACACGAACAAGCTATGTTCGCTGTTAACCGTTCGCGGGCGAACAGTTCGGGACATCACTATTGATAATGAGTGCAGACTAGTCGCTGGCATTGGTATAACTTGGGCAAAAGGATTCCCAAATATATCTATAGGTTTCAACATTGGACCAAGATCCAGTCAAGTTGCAGAACTAACTGCTGTTCTAAAAACCATTGAAATGGCTATTGAACATGGTATCCATGAATTTGTGATCATAACTGACTCAAATTATGTGCGTGACAGTTTTGTTGAATACCTGCCAACTTGGAAAAGAAATGGCATGCAGAAAAGCAATAACAAACCAGTCAAGCATGGCAAGTTGTTCTGCGAGATTGATAATCTGGTGGTATCCAATGATTTAACCATACACTGGAAAAAGACCAAGGGTCATTCCAGGGTTCTAGGTCCTGATAAGGAAGGCAATGACCTTGCGGATTCATTAGCCAAACAAGGAGCCATAACTGGAGAACTCCTTAATATTGACCACTTAATGGGTACAATTCAGATAGAAGCCATTACCAGAAACCAGGCTAAACAACAGAGTGAGCCTAACCTGGTACAATGGAGTCAGGATTCTCCTAGGGAGAACCTGATCACTAGTCAAAAAGAAGACCCCATTGTAGCACCTTCTATAAACACATAGAAGATCCTGAAAATAACCCCATATCAAAAGATGATTGTATTGGCAAAGAAGATCTTAGAATCTTAATGAAATTCAGAACACAATTCAAGTTACAGGATGGTTTGTTAATTAGAACCTCCAAAACTGGCATCCAGCAATGGGTAGTACCCATCAAGTTCAGAGGTCTAATGCTTCAACATGCCCATGATGCTCCCACATCTGGTCATCGTGGTGCCAAACTCACGTATGAAATATTGCGTGACCACGCTTTTTGGCCACACATGTTGAAATATGTTCAAACCTACTGTCAAAGGTGTTTAATCTGTCCACAGTTCCAACCCACTGCACCAACGCATAGAGCACCATTGCAGAAAAGGGGGATGGTAATGCCATGGTCAGATATACAAATTGATTTTATTGGTCCAGTAACCAGGTCATCAAGAGGTAACAAATACATGTTAACAGTGACATACCTGTTCACTAAATGGGTAGAGTGCATCAGTGCACCTAACAATAGAGCTGAAACATGTGCAGCATTGTTCATCAACCATGTATTTTCCAGATTTGGATTACCCCAAAGAATCGAATCCAATCGGGGAACCCACTTCACTAGCGAAGTGATGACCAAAATGTGGAAAATACTAGGGGTTAAAAGAAAGCTCCATATTGCATATAGAGCTGCATCAAGTGGTGGTGTAGAGCATTAAAACCAGTCCATTGTGAAAATCCTCAAAAAGTTTGTGAGTGAAACGGGTAAAGACTGGGATGTAAAACTACCTCTAGTCCTAATGGCATTAAGAGCAACTCCAAGTAGTGCTACCAAGATGTCACCTTTTGAACTGATAACTGGTAGGAAAATGGTTCTACCTCAGCATCTGCTGTACCGTATATCAGACCAAAACTTGATAAACGCTGCCAATACACATCAATATGTGGAGAACCTAAGAAAGCACCTGCAATATGCCTTTGCATTTGCTCAAAGGAATTTAGAGAAAGCTGCAACTGCCACTAAAACCTATTATGATCTCAAAACGTCAAAAAAGGAATATGAAATAAATGATAAAGTTTATCTTTATAACTTTGGAAGAGATCAGGTTAGGGAGAAGAAATTTCTTCCATCATGGAAAGGTACTTTTGTCATTACTGACAAAATATCTCCAGTGGCCTATAAAATACGGATCCCCAAAAATGAAAGTTTCATAGATAAATGGGTCCATATCAATCAATTGCGAGCGTGTCATCCTAGGTCCCAACTACAAGTCATAGAGGGAGAATGAAGTGTCATATCCCCAAATGCACTAAAGACGTACTATAGTTTAAAGATGCCTAGCTGATAAGTATGAAGGCTCAAAAATGATGGACTCTCTGCATAAGAGACTGTCTATGATGTATACGGCCAACATCCTCACCGAGTACCACTGACTTTGATCCAATTCAAATACATGTGTCCTACATATATTTGAATTTGAAAGGGGGAATTATGTCAGGGTACAGGTCAATGACATATATGTATATATACTAATATATATATATATATATGAAAATAATATAAAAAGGATGTGTGTATATATGAGGCCGTATATTTTATCAGATGTGCTGTAGAATAGCAATTCTGATGTAAAGGATTGATTTAATACCCATAGTCAGTCCTCCCCCACTTCTTTCAATTACACAGGACACTCATAGAGATCATTTCAAAAGAGACATTTCTAGCTAGGGTGTGAAAATGAAGTCCATACCAGATTTTAATTAAAGTTTCCCTCTGACACTAAAACATTTGCTCCTTAATTAGGAAGTGCACACTTCAGAGCACTCTTTACCCCATGCAGTGAGTGAAGATGAAGTGTCTGGAAATTTTCTTTAAGGTAGGATGAGATTTGTGGGGAGGAGCAGTGTTGGTTGAAGAAATGACTGTTAACAGCAATGTGTAAATTGTCCCCTGTGAAGTTTCCATGTACAGAGAACAGACAAATTAGCATTTACAATCCCTGTATAGCATAAATAAAAATATATTATTCTTGAAAAAGGAATGATGCAAATTTTTCATGTGTGTGTTTGAAATAATTCAAATAACCCATATATGTATATATATTGAGCCGGGACATATTATATTAAAGGGGTACTTGCTGTATTGAATATATATATGAAAAATAAATTCAAATCTGTAACAGATGGGGCGTGTCCAGGCTCTAGCAGAAGATGGCTGCTAATCTGGAAGCTCAATCTATAGGATGTGCTTTCCGCCAGGGTACCTAATTTTCCAGATGCCATCCAGCACTAAATTTCATTACATGTAAGAGAGCTAACTTCGTTGGATTGGGCAATACTAAATTTGTTTACTGAAGAGACTCGCAGATCTGGACCGCTGAGGTTTTGGGCGGCCTCGTGGAGGAAAACCTTAGCACCCCCCCCCCCGGGCAACTGGGTAATGGGAGAATAAAGTAAATTCTCTTTTCTATCACCACAGAAATCTTTACAGTTTTAATATGTCGGGCATACTTACAACCATACAAAATATGCTGGCTGAGTATGAGCGCATGGTGTGCGCTAGATTTGACTCCCTCTTGGTCTGTATGGAACGTACTCACTCTGAAATTCAAGCCTCTGAAAAGCGGAGAAAGGTGACAGCGGAGGCCCCTGGAGGGAGAAGAAAAGCGCAATCTGACACAGGCTTTTTTGCAGCTGGGACAGCGCTAGCCCAAGATCAGTTGAGAGCTCCTGAAAGTCTATCATCTACCCTGACTTCTAGTGGAGGAGACGCGGCCTACTCTTTGAGAGAGATTAGAGGAAGTGCGCACTTTGGGGCGCCGGCACCGGAGTACAAATGTAAGGAAATACAGATACCGAGATTGAGCTACCTTTTTCTGAAGGGTGTGGAGTGTGCCCCGATGCCCCACAGCTTAGAAGACGACAGACGGAAACCTGCTGCTGGGCACCCATGGGCGGGTGCAGCATCCAGGCGGACCATGCAGGTCTGGCATGACGGTCCCTCTGGAGTTGGGGTTCTTCACTCCCGGTACCCTATTGCAGCCGATATAGCAAAACGGACTGGTATAGGGTAAAATTGTATGCCCTGTTTCAGCAGATGAGTAAAGACTCTGCTTACATTCTGTCCTGGTTATTAGGGAATATAAATGACGGCCCCTGGGCCTGAGACTTTACCTAAAGGAACCTCTGAAGGCATAGGACATGTGGGACAAGTGTGAAGATCCCTGAGAGGACTTAAAGCGTATAATTTTTTATTTTCCAACTTTATATTACCCTTAGAGGGGTATTATCTGCGTTGTAGCTACAGTTATATATTCAGAGATGGTTGATTCCCCTTATTACTATGTGATACTTTACTTTTTTCTTCAGCCCTAAATAATTAGACATATGTACATAGTCATGCAATCCTACTGAACCATAGCTGTCTGTAATAATTACCAATGACTCCATATGTTTCTGGCAACAAAGCATACAATGATGGACCTAATTATCTGGTTGTTATTGGATAGCACTGTCTAATTTTAAATGTTAAGCTGCTAATAATGTGGGGCCTGGTTTTAGGTATCTCATTTCTTTTCAATGTGTAACTATCTCCACATATATGTGAACATTCTTAAATTAATAGACCTTACAGAGCCACATTACAGCCCCTAGAAATGCCCTTTAGAGATATTGATATTGGACTTATGGGACATACAAATAGTTCTCTGGGAGAACCATACTGTATTTTTTTAATGTGTGATGTTTTTCCATGATAGTAGTATACTCATATACTCATATATATATATATTGTCCTAAATATTTAACTGTGTAATGTTTGATGTCCTACAGCTGTTTGTATTAATTGCTAGATAGCTCCGAATTACTTGTATGAACACTCTAGACTCTAGACCTGTCTCTGTTCGCGGTGTCACAGTATTCACTGTTCGTCCTAACTGTATGCGTACCCTTGGGCAGCATTGTCTAAATCTCATGCTAGTATTGGGGTGGGTCCTTATCTTTGGCATAAACTCCCCTGTCAAGGTATAATAGAACGAAAGCATGTGTGAGTTTTTATAAGTCGCATTACAGTTGATCCCTAGCAACGCTCTGTGGGGATGTCTAATTTTATGTTATTCTATAACTTGTGTTAATAAGCCCTCCTATAAACTGGATATCTATGAGGTTTTAATATAACTCCCTGATTGGCCTCAGTTCCCTGCATATTGTTACCTACTTGTCAGTTATGCCCAACTTGTATACTTGTATAAATGTGTTTGTGTATTCTATGCGATTGATAATTATAGGCCCAAAAGTGGTCTATATCGAGTAAAACCCCTCAGTTAATATGTTGTGTAGTTGAGGGTCCAAAAGTGGCCTGAGCAATCCTGGAGGGGCAAAAATAGAGGGTAGTTGAGAGGTTGATCCCCAACTGGTTTATTATGCCTAGAAATGTGTATCTTGGTCATTATATATCTATCTATTTCATTGAGTAACCTGTATGTTGTATACTTTATTACCCTCAATAAAAAACAATTAAAAAAAAACAAAAATCTGTAATAGATTGAATGGAAATTGTAATAATCCCATGTTTGAAATATATATATATAACATGTTTTTCTGTTTTTCCAGATGGAACTAAAAGATGATAAATACAAGATACTGCATAGAAATGTATATATATATATATATATTGAAAGCATAAAATGTCTTAGCCTCTGTGTTTTTAAGAATATTTGTGGACCTAAAAAGAAATGATTAATAACACTTATTTTTATTTCAGATGGACCATAGACAAGATTCATGCATGCAGAATTTGCTAGAAATATAAAACATGCTGTATTTGTGTAAATATATATATAACAGGTGTATAAATGCCATTAATTTCAGAATAATCAGCAGTATAAATTGCTTTAATATAATATAATTTTAAAGACACATAGGCCTAGATTTAGAGTTCGGCGGTAAAAGGGCTGTTAACGCTCCGCGGGCTTTTTTCTGGCCGCACCATAAAATTAACTCTGGTATCGAGAGTTCAAACAAATGCTGCGTTAGGCTCCAAAAAAGGAGCGTAGAGCATTTTTACCGCAAATGCAACTCTCGATACCAGAGTTGCTTACGGACGCGGCCGGCATCAAAAACGTGCTCGTGCACGATTCCCCCATAGGAAACAATGGGGCTGTTTGAGCTGAAAAAAAACCTAACACCTGCAAAAAAGCCGCGTTCAGCTCCTAACGCAGCCCCATTGTTTCCTATGGGGAAACACTTCCTACGTCTGCACCTAACACCCTAACATGTACCCCGAGTCTAAACACCCCTAGCCTTACACTTATTAACCCCTAATCTGCCGCCCCCGCTATCGCTGACCCCTGCATTATATTATTAACCCCTAATCTTCCGCTCCGTAAACCGCCGCAACCTACGTTATCCCTATGTACCCCTAATCTGCTGCCCTAACATCGCCGACCCCTATGTTATATTTATTAACCCCTAATCTGCCCCCCACAACGTCGCCGACACCTACCTACACTTATTAACCCCTAATCTGCCGAGCGGACCTGAGCGCTACTATAATAAAGTTATTAACCCCTAATCCGCCTCACTAACCCTATCATAAATAGTATTAACCCCTAATCTGCCCTCCCTAACATCGCCGACACCTACCTTCAATTATTAACCCCTAATCTTCCGATCGGAGCTCACCGCTATTCTAATAAATGTATTAACCCCTAAAGCTAAGTCTAACCCTAACACTAACACCCCCCTAACTTAAATATAATTTACATCTAACGAAATAAATTAACTCTTATTAAATAAATTAATCCTATTTAAAGCTAAATACTTACCTGTAAAATAAACCCTAATATAGCTACAATATAAATTATAATTATATTATAGCTATTTTAGGATTTATATTTATTTTACAGGCAACTTGGTATTTATTTTAACTAGGTACGATAGCTATTAAATAGTTAAGAACAATTTAATAGTTACCTAGTTAAAATAATAACAAATTTACCTGTAAAATAAATCCTAACCTAAGATATAATTAAACCTAACACTACCCTATCAATAAAATAATTAAATAAACTACCTACAATTACCTACAATTAACCTAACACTACACTATCAATAAATTAAATAAACACAATTGCTACAAATAAATACAATTAAATAAACTAGCTAAAGTACAAAAAATAAAAAAGAACTAAGTTACAGAAAATAAAAAAATATTTACAAACATAAGAAAAATATTACAACAATTTTAAACTAATTACACCTACTCTAAGCCCCCTAATAAAATAACAAAGCCCCCCAAAATAAAAAATTCCCTACCCTATTCTAAATTAAAAAAGTTACAAGCTCTTTTACCTTACCAGCCCTGAACAGGGCCCTTTGCGGGGCATGCCCCAAGAAGTTCAGCTCTTTTGCCTGTAAAAAAAAACATACAATACCCCCCCCCCCAACATTACAACCCACCACCCACATACCCCTAATCTAACCCAAACCCCCCTTAAATAAACCTAACACTAATCCCCTGAAGATCTTCCTACCTTGTCTTCACCATCCAGGTATCACCGATCGGTCCTGGCTCCGATATCTTCATCCAACCCAAGCGGGGGCTAGACATCCACTGAAGAAGTCCAGAAGAGGGTCCAAAGTCTTCCTCCTATACGGCAAGGAGAGGACATCCGGACCGGCAAACATCTTCTCCAAGCGGCATCTTCGATCTTCTTCCATCCGGAGCGAAGCGGCAGGATCCTGAAGACCCCCAGCGCGGAACATCCATCCGGACCGACGACTGAACGACGAATGACGGTTCCTTTAAGGGACGTCATCCAAGATGGCGTCCCTCGAATTCCGATTGGCTGATAGGATTCTATCAGCCAATCGGAATTAAGGTAGGAATTTTCTGATTGGCTGATGGAATCAGCCAATCAGAATCAAGTTCAATCCGATTGGCTGATCCAATCAGCCAATCAGATTGAGCTCGCATTCTATTGGCTGTTCCGATCAGCCAATAGAATGCAAGCTCAATCTGATTGGCTGATTGGATCAGCCAATCGGATTGAACTAGATTCTGATTGGCTGATTCCATCAGCCAATCAGAATATTCCTACCTTAATTCCGATTGGCTGATAGAATCCTATCAGCCAATCGGAATTCGAGGGACGCCATCTTGGATGACGTCCCTTAAAGGAACAGTCATTCGTCGTTCAGTCGTCGGTCCGGATGGATGTTCCGCGCTGGGGGTCTTCAGGATCCTGCCGCTTCGCTCCGGATGGAAGAAGATCGAAGATGCCGCTTGGAGAAGATGTTTGCCGGTCCGGATGTCCTCTTCTTGCCGGATAGGAGGAAGACTTTGGACCCTCTTTTGGACTTCTTCAGTGGATGTCTAGCCCCCGCTTGGGTTGGATGAAGATATCGGAGCCAGGACCGATCGGTGATACCTGGATGGTGAAGACAAGGTAGGAAGATCTTCAGGGGCTTAGTGTTAGGTTTATTTAAGGGGGGTTTGGGTTAGATTAGGGGTATGTGGGTGGTGGGTTGTAATGTTGGGGGGGGGGTATTGTATGGTTTTTTTTACAGGCAAAAGAGCTGAACTTCTTGGGGCATGCCCCGCAAAGGGCCCTGTTCAGGGCTGGTAAGGTAAAAGAGCTTGTAACTTTTTTAATTTAGAATAGGGTAGGGAATTTTTTATTTTGGGGGGCTTTGTTATTTTATTAGGGGGCTTAGAGTAGGTGTAATTAGTTTAAAATTGTTGTAATATTTTTCTTATGTTTGTAAATATTTTTTTATTTTCTGTAACTTAGTTCTTTTTTATTTTTTGTACTTTAGCTAGTTTATTTAATTGTATTTATTTGTAGCAATTGTGTTTATTTAATTTATTGATAGTGTAGTGTTAGGTTAATTGTAGGTAATTGTAGGTAGTTTATTTAATTATTTTATTGATAGGGTAGTGTTAGGTTTAATTATATCTTAGGTTAGGATTTATTTTACAGGTAAATTTGTTATTATTTTAACTAGGTAACTATTAAATAGTTCTTAACTATTTAATAGCTATTGTACCTAGTTAAAATAAATACCAAGTTGCCTGTAAAATAAATATTAATCCTAAAATAGCTATAATATAATTATAATTTATATTGTAGCTATATTAGGGTTTATTTTACAGGTAAGTATTTAGCTTTAAATAGGATTAATTTATTTAATAAGAGTTAATTTATTTCGTTAGATGTAAATTATATTTAAGTTAGGGGGGTGTTAGTGTTAGGGTTAGACTTAGCTTTAGGGGTTAATACATTTATTAGAATAGCGGTGAGCTCCGATCGGAAGATTAGGGGTTAATAATTGAAGGTAGGTGTCGGCGATGTTAGGGAGGGCAGATTAGGGGTTAATACTATTTATTATAGGGTTAGTGATGCGGATTAGGGGTTAATAACTTTATTATAGTAGCGCTCAGGTCCGCTCGGCAGATTAGGAGTTAATAAGTGTAGGTAGGTGTCGGCGACGTTGAGGGGGGCAGATTAGGGGTTAATAAATATAATATAGGGGTCGGCGGTGTTAGGGGCAGCAGATTAGGGGTACATAGGGATAACGTAGGTTGCGGCGCTTTGCGGTCGGAAGATTAGGGGTTAATTATTTTAAGTAGCTGGCGGCGATGTTGTGGGGGGCAGATTAGGGGTTAATAAATGTAATATAGGGGTCGGCGGGGTTAGGGGCAGCAGATTAGGGGTACATAAGTATAACGTAGGTGGCGGTCGGCATATTAGGGGTTAAAAATTTTAATCGAGTGGCGGCGATGTGGGGGGAGCTCGGTTTAGGGGTACATAGGTAGTTTATGGGTGTTAGTGTACTTTAGGGTACAGTAGTTAAGAGCTTTATAAACCGGCGTTAGCCAGAAAGCTCTTAACTCCTGCTATTTTCAGGCGGCTGGAATCTTGTCGTTAGAGCTCTAACGCTCACTGCAGAAACTACTCTAAATACCAGCGTTAGAAAGATCCCATTGAAAATATAGGCTACGCAAATGGCGTAGGGGGATCTGCGGTATGGAAAAGTCGCGGCTGAAAAGTGAGCGTTAGACCCTTTAATCACTGACTCCAAATACCAGCGGGCGGCCAAAACCAGCGTTAGGAGCCTCTAACGCTGGTTTTGACAGCTACCGCCGAACTCTAAATCTAGGCCATAATGTTTTATATTAAAATAATCAGAAAAATGATATGATGCTGCCCCATCTATAATTAATATTGCGAGTGATTGATGCAGGAAGTTATGGTCTAATGAATAACCATTTCATAGAAATATTGAATTGTTAAAAATGTTGGATAGTAAATGCTTTGCTGTGTTGTTTGTCACGCTGCCCCCGGTGTTGTGATGCGAGAATTATAGCCAGAAGGCTTTCTGGCTGTTAAAAATGAAATTTCCAAGGGCCAATCCGATAAGACTTCCCAGGTAACCAATGGGATGATCAGCTCCGTAAGGGCCAATAACAAAGCAGGTTTTCCGAAAAGGGCCTCCCATATTCTCACCCATGATGGAAACACATATAAGCTTAATGCAAGATAGGAGAAGGACAGATGCTGCTGAGCTGACTTGTAACTGGTTACTGGGCGTGTGAAAGACCATTGCTCTAGCAAAGCTGGCCTGCCTTTTCTCCTCAATTGCAAAATATACTTATTCGTATTCTGAGGTGAGATTATTCCTGTTGAGAAACATTGGAAACTGGATATTGATTTGTTTATTTGGTAAAGTATACAAACGTTATTGGTAAGACCATATTTAAATTATAATTCGAAGATTTAAAAGAACACTCAGTATTTTAAACTGTGTTTCATAGTCTTGAATAGCTTTTAGTTTGTCTTTCTGTATGCAAAACATTTAAAACAAACATTCATTGATGCTAAATAATTAATCTGTGCAAAATATAGAATATATATATAAATATATATATATCTTAGAATTGATTGTAATTATAAGTAACTAAAAATTTGTTCCAGTTTAAATAAATAGACATTTTAAAGTAACGGTTTACAGTAAGAATATATGTATTTTTAGTATCCTAATTAGAATTGTATTAGAATCCATTGCAGCTAAATAGCTGAGTATATATATATATATATATATATATATATATATATATATATATATATATATTGTCCTATTGTATATTAGCACTGTTAATTGTATTGCTGAATATTAGTAGCTACTATCTTAAGTCTCATTGTGATATTTTAAATGCAACTCTGAATGAAAGGCTATTGTGAATAAGGCCAGTTCTAAAGGTAAACGTGTATGAACTCTGCATAACATATTTTAATAGTTTTAATAGTTTTTGATCCCTACAAATATATTCCAATGTGTTCATAGATATTAACTAATAAAAAGAATTCAGGCATTTATATTAATTTTATTGTCTAGTAGATGCATATTAATTGAGGGTTTATTTTTAAAGGATAATTATTAAATATATTGTATTATAACCCTGCCATAGACTGACATATTATTTGGAGAGCACTACTGAGATTCTTATAAATATACTGACAGGGGGATAGAGAGAGAGCAAGGAGTGTGACCGCTGTACTGCAAAAAATGGCCCGTGTACACGGGCTTTAGGACTAGTATATATATATTTGAATTGTTGGTTAATACATTGCTTGTTAAATAACTATTGCTGAATATCAATATACCAAAAATTCAACAACAAAAATATAAAATTGAATTAAATAAAAGCCTGAATATCCAAATAAACGTTTAATCCCAGAGGCTGCAAGGAGCCTAACTGATATATCCAAAATGTATTGCGCTGTCTTAAATTAAGAATTCTATTTCGATATAAGACCGTAAGACCTTGTGGCGAGGCACCATGCATCAATCTAAAATGGTCTGAGACACTATGTTTCTCCAACTTGTTTTTAATATTGCAAATATGTTCACTCAGTCTAGTAGTACATATACTGTTTATCTTACATATTGGTTTACCACATCTGAATGTGCCTATGTGATTTTCAAGCCAGCTATTATTGTTGGTGTTGTTACTTTGTATAGAGTGCAATTTACTTGGGGCTAAAATGTTCTTCAGATCTCCATTCTTCTTAAAGATAATTGGGGCCTATCTATCAACTCCGAAAGGAGCTTGATGGCCGTGTTTCAGCGAGACCGCTGCTCCATAACCTGTCCGCCTGCTCTGAGCAGGCGGACAGACATCGCCGGAAATCAACCCGATCGAGTACGATCAGTTTGATTAACACCTCCCTGCTGGCGGCCCATTGACCGCGAGTCTGCAGGAAGCGGCGTTGCACCAGCAGCTCTTGTGAGCTTATGATTAAGCGCCACTAGGGGGCGCAAAACGCGTCAGGCCGTCTGTCCCTCTGTTGTTTGTAAGTCTGTATTTTGCTGGAATTTTTTCTAAGCCTCCGTAACTTCATTTTGGTGGCTTACAGAATAAATGTTTCATTATATTTTTTACCATAAGTAGTGCCTGCCTCATTTTTTCTAAGTGTGCTTTGTTTTGGGGGTGTTCTCCCCGGCTACGGCACTCCGGTATAGCTCTTACCTCATTGGATGACCTCTTGCTTTCCTATGGTTCCGGTTCCAGATTAGTGCTGCCGCACGCCGTGACTCTATTCTAAGCTCTTGTGAGCTGCTGGTGCAATGCTGAATACGGAGAGCTTATTGCTCTCTGCATTCAGCGAGGTCTGGCGGACCTGATCCGCACTGTCGGATCCGGTCCGCCAGACTTTGTTAGGCCCTTATCTGGTCATTCCCCTACTAAATTATACAAAAGGGCTGGTCCGGATGGCTTCCCTGGCGAATACTATAAACTATTTAGAAATAATCTCATACCTCACTTACCCAAATTTTGCAATTTTATCATTGAGGGACACCTGATCCCCTCTTAATTGTTACAGGCCAAAATTGTAGTTATACCCAAGCCAGGCAAAGACCCCAAAATGTTTTCCAATTATCGCCCATTTTCCCTCATCAATCAAGACTTGAACATTTTTACTAAAATTCTAGCCAACAGACTTAAACATATTTTTCCTGACCTGGTCCATATGGATCAGGTAGGTTTTATTAAAGACAGAGAAGCCCCAGACAACATTAGACGCTTAATAGATATCATCCACTACTTGAGTAAGTCAAAAACGCCTTCTCTGCTCCTTTCATTGGACACAGAGAAGGCATTTGAAAGAGTAGACTGGCATTACATGCTGATGACTAGGACTCACATGAATTTTGAAGGCCCTTTTATAAATGCCTTAAGAGCAATATATGCTTCCCCAATTGCACAGGTATCTTCAGCCGGATAAAAATCTAAATCATTCCCAATTTTAAAAGGCACGAGACAGGGCTGCCCATTGTCCCCTCTTTTGTTTGCGCTTTGTATTGAACCCCTAGCGGCTAGAATTAGATCCAACCCAGATATGTCAGATGTTAAGATAAAGGACTCTGAATATAAACTGACTCTTTTCGTGGACGATATTTTACTCACTATTTCCAAACCGTTCTTGTCCCGCCTAACTTATACAACGTGTTAAATAAATTTTCAGAGATTTCAGGCCACCGAGTTAATCTAGATAAGTGTGACATGTTACCTATAGAAATCGCCCTTCCAACAAAGAAGTTATTAGAAATTAATTTTGAATAACAACAAACTAAACAATCTCTAAAATATTTAGTTGTACATCTTACAACCCAAGTCCAGCAACTATACAAACTCAACTACACTTTACTTTACAAGTCCATTAGAAAAGATCTTCAAAAGTGATGAAGTTGCAATTTTTCTTGGCTGGGGCGGATGTCTGCTGTTAAGATGAATAAACAGGTAGCCCTCAGTTTACGCTGGGGTTAGGTTCCAGAAGGAATGGTTGTAAATAAAAAACATTGTAAATTGAAACCCAGTTTATAATGTAAGTCAATGGGAAGTGAGGGAGTTAGGTTCCAGGCTCCTCTAAAAAATTGTCATAAGTAACACCTAATACATTATTTTTAAAGCTTTGAAATGAAGACTTTAAATGCTAAACAGCATTATAAACCTAATAAAATAATCGCACAACACAGAATATATAATTAAACTAAGTTAAATGAACAAAAACATTTGCTCAAAAGCATTATAAACCTAATAAAATAATCACACAACACAGACTTTACTTGCATTTTTTTGCAAACAGTTCTTTCTATGCATTCCAATCTGGACTGATTTATAGACAGGAAGATATTGTTCCTTTGAAAGCTGCTCGATAGCTCAGGTCTAGCTAGCTACACTAATTCATTTCAGCCTGCTTGTGTGCTTGGCTTGCATATCTTTGCTGCAACACAAGTGGACAGCTCCACCTACTGGCTATTTTAATTGATGCACTGCTTCTCAATGCTTTTCAATAGCAGTCACATGACTGAAAAAAAGGTTATTATTCTGAAATGTTGCAAATTGAACCTTTGTAAACCGGTCACCTGTACTACCCCGTTTATTGTATCTTTTCAGGGCTCTTCCAATTAAAATTATTTACCCTTAACTAGGGTAAATACAATAAGAAATATTAGCATTTATTAGAGTTAGAAAAGCAGCTAGAATATCTAATATCATTATGACTAACATAAGAATTTGGGAGGACTGGGAGTACCTAATTTAATTGATGACTACAGAACTGCTAGACTAGCTCAAGACGCTTTAATCTGTAGATCAGAAAAGGAAGCCATTTGGGTAAAATTAGGGACAGATATGGGTGGTTGGGACACTCCCAACGCAAATCTTTGGGATAACAAACCCTCAATCCGACAATTAGGGATTTATAAATCTCCTGTGACAGAAGTCACAATTTATGTTTGTTCTGAATTTGCAATTAAAGAGGGGATTGTGGCCAGCCAAATCTATTTTAATGCCGATTAGATACAGTACTTATTGATGGTGGATTTTTGTAAAGTTCCTCAAGACAATTTCTAGTAAAACTAAAACCATATTAGAAAATATTTGCACTTCACAACCTAGACCAAAACACACTAAATCCAGATTATATGTAGCCATACAAAGTTTAGGAGATACATCAAAGAACTCAATAATGCTCAAGTGGGAACCAGAACTAGAGTTTTCCATAGACAAAGAAACATGGAATAACGCTTTCAACTCGGCCACTAGGGGCCTGATGAGCGCAGACCTAAAAGAGAATTGTCTAAAAACAATATTTAGATGGGAATATGGGGAAGTTCAAACAATTTGGAGATCACTCTCTTCCATACTTAGCTACTTACTAGATGAGCATATACAACTCACCATCACACAAGCACTACTCCACAAACGTATTCAGGGAATTCAACAGACCCATTAACACTTTTATCAAAATTTTATGTTTTGTAACAAGATATAAATAAAATCCAACACACACATACAATGTATGAATCAGCGGCCTGGTCATTGGGTACGAAAGAAGCCAACAATGTGGTTTTATTGGAATCTAAGGAATGTTTCAAACTACTCTAGATAGACTTGTAGATAATATGTAGATGGTATATAGCACTTACTGACCCAAGCATTGATTGGGAGCTCACATGGTAATCTTTCTATTGATTCATAAATTCAACTCAGTCTTTGGCATCCAATTTTTGTTTAGGTTTATTTTATAGTTGTTATTATTTAATTATCTGGTTTCCCCCTTATTGTTCAATTTCAAAAAGTCATTCTCTCCCATGTGGATTCCTATAATCTAGACACTAATTATGTTCAATATAGGGAGATAAATACTAGAGCTAGACAGTCTCTGGGCATTACTCAATGGGACTTGAAGGAAAGATTTGTGATCCTTGAGTCATGATACTCTTTTTTTAAGAATCGTTGACAATAATATCTGTAAGGCTCTGTATATTCTATTACTTATGTTTGTTTGTAAAGAATGACTTTATGTTTTTTACTAAAAACAAAATGTTTTAATAAAAACGATTTAAACATAAATTCTACAAAAGGAGATCTTCTTTTATGGTATGCCAGGTAGGGATGGGCGAATGTGTTTATATAAGAATTTGAATGTTATTGTAGAAATTCGATTTACATAATCGAATGTTGATAAGAACAAATATTCTTAAAAATTCTATAATCAAGGGGGACACCCGGGCAGCGGCCATCTTACAGGTCGCACTGAGCTTCAGCTCCTCAAGCTTTCTCCATTGTTATCCTGTTTACCATTACATTCTTCTCAATACCCTGCTTAAAATAGTGGGGAAGCTTGTCTGAAGAGGTCAACATAAAGGATATAGGGTTTTGGATGGCGACTGGGCCTCACAGCCCTCAGTACCGGACTTTTCATTTTGAGGCCCTCCCCTATAATAGAAGCCTCAGACTGTCCCCAAAACTAGCTGTGCCTTGAGTGTGCAGTTCTAAATTTGAAGAGCACTTCAGATTCTGAGTTACCCACACCAGTCAACTTACCCTGGAGTATTTTTCTACTAGGCACTACACCTGCTATTTAGTGTGCTAAATCCACGCATCGGCCTGAGCCTTGATACCCTATATTTGCATCAATCTCTACATGGGAACAACGGCACTGAACATGGAGGATACCTACCTGATCCTACAACTGCAATTACTATTACAGGAACATGCACAGAGGCTGGAGGAGAGATTTGCTGTTACCTTTCCCTCTGCTCAGCAGGACCAGCAGAAAGTGGGCACCTTGGTTCCTGGTATAAAAGGAGACCCGACTGATAAATCTGACCCCCCAGCAACATGGGAAGAAGCTAACTGGGTCGCTAGTGGAACAGACATCCAGTCCATGGAAGCAGTTACTCCCCCTGAACAGCAGGATCCCAGCCACCCGACTAGCACAACGGGTGAAGGAGCTGAGTGTTGCGATGTCGAGGCCCAGCATTGCCCTACCCTAAACCCTGGAGCCGGTACGGCAGAACCGGGCGCTATGTTGTGGCAGCTGCAGAGTAAAAGCTGCGCAACTGAGAGTCAGAGTCGCCAGGCCAATAAAACAGTAGTTGAGAGATCCGGACTTACCTTTGAAAGACAGCAGCTGCCGATGGCTGTTTCTTGCTTGATGGGAACTTTGTTGCCTGCTGTAGTATGTCTGGTCCCTGCAGCGAGCATTTCCCGGTCGGCAGATGAACCCTCATGTTGTGGACGGTCGATTGAACTTCAGGAGAAAGTGCTGAGAATACAGCTAGACCGGTTGGTATTGTGCTCACTAATGCCCTTAGGTACTATCTTCCTTCTCAGTCGTGGAAACCGGATTTACTCATGTAACAATGTAAAAGACTATAAGACTGGCTTGGGCTAAACCAGGTGATGGTATCACAGCTTAAATGCGGGGTATATGGTTACCCACTTCTTTATACGTAACTGGATTTGATTATCTTTGTCTCAATGCTCTGTTCAAGCCCCAACGGTTCTATTTCCTTGTTTTACTAAGTCTAACTGAATGGGTTTATGCATAACTTCATAAGTTACCAAGCAGCTGTACTAGCTTCATGGAGGTCGTATATATATATACTCCTATCTACCTTACTATTGCCCATTGTTTGTTGGGGGAAACAGTGGATCTATTGTTGTCCAAATATTGCTAAAAACTACCTACATAGCCCTATACATCATCAACTAGTAGACATATAAGCCCCTCTACCCCTACAAGTAAATAATACATAGGAAGCTCCCCTGCTGATGATCCCCTAGATGAGATTTTAGGACCCCCTAACTTATGTATCCCCCCAGCTGCTCTCCTATAAGATCTCCAGAAGGTTTAAGTCAATATACTTGCCATGTGCTACCTCACAGTCCTTATACTGGTTCACAGAAGCAATATGTCCATGCTGAGCAATCTGAGCCAACAACCAGGGTAAAATATATATGTCTCTCCATAATCGGGTCACCATACATGCATATAAATGGCTGTGCCTTCCTATTTCTCTGAATGTCTGTATATGTCCAAACAACTATGCTACTGATAGGAGTCTATTTGATATCTGATAAGTATTAGCTCAAGCCATAGGGGCCTTATATGCAAGCAGTTCATAGCCCATAGCATTGATATCATCCCCACGTAGAGCTGCTTGATACTACACCACAGAGGCCTTATCTATGCTTACAGGACGCATATTAATGGGTCTGCACTTGCTAGGAGACATATAGCTATATTTTCAAATGTTGTCTGCTCCATAGAGTGTTATTAACAAATATTCCTCTTATATAATATAAATGAGTTTACAGACTTTCCCTATTCCTTAAAAGTCAGGTACATAGTATCAGTTGTCACCTATACATGCACCTATATGCTCTCACATATGTTAAGATAGATCCACCTATGACCCTGATGGGTCTTTATATATTGGCCACCCTGCCATAATACTACTTGTTTGCCACGGTTGTGCTCACTAATACAATTATACTGTACACTAGTGGTTAATTTATCTAATAGTTAAGGTTACTATCTGAATAAATCACCTGCTAGGGTCCAAAAGGGACCAATTTTACTGTTCCCTCTAAAGCTTCCCCTGTACTGTACAGTTCCTATACCTGTTGGTGCAAGAGAGGCCATTGTTTACTCTTTGGGGTATTTATATTTGATTTCTAATTAAAAATGTTCAAGGGGATACTTACTCTCGCATATAAGAAAAACTGAGGTTTATCGATACTCAATAGTACTGTATATCCAGCATTTTAGTATGATAACAGTGTTCCAATGTATTTCTCAACACCAACTTATTTATGTGTCACAACAATCCTGTTAATTGTTATTCCTCATTGTACTTTGGCTATACTTACGACATTCTTGTATTGTTCCTGATTTATAACCCCAATAAAAAAAAAATAAAAAAAATTCTATAATCAAATGCTATTTACAGTTTGCGAATGTCACTTTTGAATTCGAATGTTTAAAATAAAAATTGAATGTCCACATTCGGAATTTCAAATGTAACATTCGATTTAACAAATACTATTCAGAAGTTCAATAGTTCATGTGGTAGGGAATTTAGGCCTAGATTTGGAGTTTGGCGTTAGCCATGAAAACCAGCGTTAGAGGCTCCTAACGCGGGTTTCTTACGGACTCCGGTATTTAGAGTTCAGTTACCGACACTCAAAAATCACTCAACGCTCAAATTTCTACCGACACCTCAGACCCAGTAGTAAACATATACCGACAAAATAAACATCCACGAATCACAAAACAAATATTACACAAACTACACTTACACTCATACAAACACTACACTATGTTTATTTTTAAGATTTAATAATTTTTCATCAAAATACAAATGATCAAAGTTGCGAGATCTCGGGTGTTAGAAAAAAAACTACACAAATCCATTTTCCCATTGACTTACATTGACACACGGGAAAAGACCCTCATATACCTACATCTAACTAATAACATTATCATAAATATACACTCATCGATGCATACAAACAATATACACCACATGACATACAAAAAATATTTATTTATTACAAAAAGAACACGATTTAGTTACTTTTTCACACAAACTCATGACGTCACTCACTTTACGAGGAAAACCAGTCTTAGAAAAAAAAAATGACCAAATTTTAGAGCCTCCATTGACTTCTATTGGGAAGACGTGCTCGTGCACGCGAAACCCACATTTCCCTAACGAACGCAAATAGCGTAGACCGAAAAACTCCAAATACCAGCGCTAGAAAATACATACTTTTATGCGTTAGACCCAGCTATGATAAATAGATCAAGAAATGACTATTTCCCTATGGTGGATTTTTGGATTTTAATTATTGAATATTCACAACACCATTAAATTGTTTAAGACTTTTATATTACATCAACTACAAATCAACATCACTAGTAACAAACTTTTTGTTATCAAAATATTACATTTAAACGGACACAAAAATAATGTAAACTTTTCAGGATTCACAAACACTACACAATGGGAAACAATTCTCATTTACCTTTATTATTGCATTTCAGTTATTCAACTCATATGCTTGCAGCAACAGCATATCTACATATGCTTAACACATGATCAGTCATGGATGCACATACATTACTTTTAACATTCACTCATACATGTGCATTCAAATGATGGGGGAAAAACACATTACATTCTCTATAGGAATCACAAAACACAACATATGGATTTTACTGTACTTTTAACATCATGATTCCATCACCAGAAACCATTAGGAATTACGTACAACAAGAACATCATTACACAAGATTACAGATGTCACTTTATGGGAAGGAACAACAATGCCAGACCGCTATATAGAAGTCAGCATATGTGGGACACAATCACAATATATACGTACATGTACATAACACGCATCACTCATCACGCAACCACAAAGCACACATTTAGATTTTATTCAGCACACAATAACAATGTAGCACAATACAACAACACAATGAGGATTTCAGAACTACATAGGCAGGTTAATAATATCATGGCGTCATTAGAAGATTCAACCATACACATCACAGATTCACCACTGTACCGCCCCTTTCTGAACTTTAACACTCAATACTACAATACAACATATACGTAAATAACAGTTTGGAACAGCATTATTAGGAAGATTTGAATGGGACAATTAATAAATATTGTCAGCTCGCAAATCACTTATATATATAATACTACAGATGACAGCCGGAAGTTATTCAGCATTAGTGCGATTTGAAAGGGACGCATACAATATTGACAGCTCGGCAATCACTTATATATATATAATACTACAAATGACAGCCGGAAGTTATTCAGAATTAGTGCCATTTGAATGGGAAGCATACAATATTGACAGCTCGGCAATCACTTATATATACAATACTACAGATGGCAGACGGGAAGTTCTGAATTATTATTGCGATTTGAAAGGGACGCATACAATATTGACATCTCGGCAATCACTTATATACACAATACTACAGATGACAGCCGGAAGTTATTCAGTATTATTGAGATTTGAATGGGACGCATACAATATTGACAGCTCGGCAATCACTTATATATACAATACTACAGATGACAGCCGGAAGTTCTGAATTATTATTGCGATTTTAAAGGGACGCATACAATATTGACAGCTCGGCAATCACTTATATATACAATACTACAGATGACAGCCGGAAGTTCTGAATTATTATTGCCATTTTAAAGGGACGCGTACAATATTTACAGCTCGGCAATCACTTATATATACAATACTACAGATGGCAGACGGGAAGTTCTGAATTATTATTGCGATTTGAAAGGGACGCGTATAATATTGACAGCTCGGCAATCACTTATATATACAATAATACAGATGGCAGATGTTAATTTATCGTTTACAAACAATATTGCAGCAACATTGATCGATCACATTCGATGCACATTATACACAACTATGCACTTTCATTCATGTTAGCCTGGACGTGTGCTTGTTACTATAAGATCGCGTTTCATAAATATTGATTACGTATATGATCAAACATTACAAACATGCACTGTATGTGTGATATTTGACACTTTCACATTGAGATTCATTGTTGGAAAACAACATTTCAGCAAACAACAAAAAAAAACGCCCACTGTGAAAGCATTCGCGCCGCTCACATACAAACAAGTGAATACAATCAGCAATCATTACAAACTCACTACCATTGGACTAATTGTACTATAAATCCCCCAAACAACATGGCCAATGCATCACTTGTGATCCACATCAGATCAAGTGCATACCTTGTTACGCTGTTTTGAAAGATGGATGACGATGACATGGTAGACGCTGCTGGTGCTGCTATTGGCGAACTAGCTGTTGATCGAATCAGGCAGCCTCGGCGGCTCAGACTGAGACAAAGGGGTCATCTGGTTCGAGGTCCTCCTGTCTACAGGGTGAGACCCACCTTGGAAAACATGAGCGACTTTGAGGTTTATGATAAGTATCGGCTCAATTGCGAACAGCTCATTGGCCTTTACGATCTTCTTAAACCTCATTTGGAGCCACGTATAAGAATAAGGACTGCTGTTCCCGCCATGAGTAAGATGCTAAGCTGTCTATACGTCCTGGCCTCCGGGAGTTTTCAATCCGGAGAACTGTACATGCATGGCCTGGCTCAAGGTACATTCTCTGTGGTGTTTGATAACTTTCTGGACGCCATGGTACGTATCAGTAAGCAATACATAGGATTCCCACAGAATGATGGTGATTGGAGGCGCCTGAAGCGGGAATTCTTTGATATTGCTCAATTGCCCAATGTCTTGGGAGCCATAGATTGTACCCACATTGCGCTGCATGCTCCAATTGATGACTTGCCCTTCAGAAATCGCAAACATTTTCATAGCCTCAACGTGCAGTATGTTTGTGACGCACGGATGAGGATTATACATGTGTGTGCGAATTTTGGAGGGGCTAGTCATGATGCCCGCATCCTCTCTCTGTCGTCCCTGTGGAGACCATTTGAGGAAAGACAAATGCCCCCTGGTTATCTCGTTGGTGAGTATTTGTGCACAACATGGTTAATTAGTTTGACAATTGCCACTGTAGTTTTAAAATGTTAGCGTAATGTTCAGCTATAGGATGCAATTTAAACATTTATTTTTTCCCCCCGCTAATGTCTACTTTTAGTTCAATGCAGATATGTAGCATGTCTTACCTTAAATGCTCAGATAGAGAATGCAATGTAACCATGTAGTTTGCATTTTACACAAGGTTTGGTTTAGGAGAAATACGCATATGTAGCATGTCTTAGCTGAAATGGCAAGATATTAGCTAATGCAATTTAACCATGTCATTGTCTCTTTCCGCTAATGTCTACTTTTAGTTCAATGCAGATATGTAGCATGTCTTACCTTAAATGCTCAGATAGAGAATGCAATGTAACCATGTAGTTTGCATTTTACACAAGGTTTGGTTTAGGAGAAATACGCATATGTAGCATGTCTTAGCTGAAATGGCAAGATATTAGCTAATGCAATTTAACCATGTCATTGTCTCTTTCCGCTAATGTCTACTTTTAGTTCAATGCTGATATGTAGCATGTCTTACCTTAAATGCTCAGATACAGAATGCAATGTAACCATGTAGTTTGCATTTTACACAAGGTTTGGTTTAGGAGAAATACGCATATGTAGCATGTCTTAGCTGAAATGGCAAGATATTAGCTAATGCAATTTAACCATGTCATTGTCTCTTTCCGCTAATGTCTACTTTTAGTTCAATGCAGATATGTAGCATGTCTTACCTTAAATGCTCAGATAGAGAATGCAATGTAACCATGTAGTTTGCATTTTACACAAGGTTTGGTTTAGGAGAAATACGCATATGTAGCATGTCTTAGCTGAAATGGCAAGATATTAGCTAATGCAATTTAACCATGTCATTGTCTCTTTCCGCTAATGTCTACTTTTAGTTCAATGCAGATATGTAGCATGTCTTACCTTAAATGCTCAGATACAGAATGCAATGTAACCATGTAGTTTGCATTTTACACAAGGTTTGATTTAGGAAAAATACGCATATGTAGCATGTCTTAGATGAAATGGGAAGATAGAGAATAATATTGAACTAGATTATTTTATTTTAAAATAAACATTTGTTAGTGGATTATCGTGTACAAAACTTTTTATTGGACTCAAAATACTATTTTGAGGATTCTGTTTGAATTATGTTCTGTTCATAATTTATAGGTGATTCTGGGTACATGAGCCGGCCTTGGCTCATTACCCCCTTGCGTAGCCCGACTGATGTGTCTGAGGAGCGCTACAATAGGGCTCATAAGAGAACCAGGGCGGTGGTTGAATGGATGTTCGGGCTCCTGAAGATGAGGTTCAGGTGCCTGGACAGGTCAGGAGGAGCCCTCCAGTACAACCCAAAGAAGGTGGCTAAGATCGTTGTAGCCTGTAGCGTCCTGCATAATATTGCACAGCGGGCTGGGATGCTGCAGGGCGTCCCGGCGCACCGAAACCTCCTCAGAGATGAGGAGGATGATCCTGTTCTAGAGGGGCCATTCCGGGACGAGGGGCTCAATGTCAGAGCAGACATCATCAACCGCCACTTTAGACTGTAAATAATAGAAGTTAGACTGGAGTATTGTCAATAGATGTGAACTCTAGGGAAATGACAAGTAGAGAATTGTGCAAACATGTTAGGATTGTTCATCAAATGCTAAAAAAGTGTTTCATTTATTAATATAGGTGATGCTCTGGGCATTGGGTCCTGTAGCGAGTCTTTGCCACCTGGTTTTTAAAGAGGATATCAGATGGTAAGTATAAATGTATGGACTGTTGCTGGCATGAATTGTACACAAATACATCATATGGCATACATTTTCTAAACTAGTATTTAGTTTACACATTACTTAAAATGTAAATACTCAGAAAGGGATCCTCTAGCATAACTATCCTCTAGCATGACTATGGTTCAATGTCACACATTAGAGGTTCGTCCTGCTCAATATGACTCATCTTCACACATGATAGAACATAACACAAGATGCTACACACGCTTAGTAAGCTAGTGACAGAAATTTATTCTGAAATGGGGGGTGGGAGAGGGGTACAGAACTGATTCACACACTTGTAGTAATTTTTAATAAACTTTTTCTGCCATTAGGGAGCTGACTTAATCTAAAGACTGAAAGGGAAGAATTAGAAGCCTGACAGTGAAGATTGCCCAGACTGACAGTGGAAAAAGCCAAGATTGAAATTGAAGTCTACCAATGGGATCATGTCTGGCATTATCTTTACAATCTGCTGACCTTGAAAACCATACAAAGACATGTTCACATGGTAAGTGCCAACTATTTGATAGAATAAGGCTGTGGAGGCATCCTATTGGAGACACATAGATGATTTTCTAATTTTTAGATGGTATTTCACAGTCCTCTATTTTATGAACTGATGAATAAGACACCTATTGAAGATCAACTGTTTACCCCTGAATTGACTTTCAAAGACCATGCATTATCCAGGTTGGTGTACCAATGCATGCTAGTTAAGAATCACAGGAAGAATGTTGAATATTAGTAGTTTACATACATTAGTCATATTTAGTTCATAATTAGATATTTAGGGATCACAATCAAACACTTAGATGATTTTACTTTTTTAGATGGTATTTCACAGTCCTCTATTTTATGAACTGATGAATAAGACACCTATTGAAGATCAACTGTTTACCCCTGAATTGACTTTCAAAGACCATGCATTATCCAGGTTGATGTACCAATGCATGCTAGTTAAGAATCACAGGAAGAATGTTGAATATTAGTAGTTTACATACATTAGTCATATTTAGTTCATAATTAGATATTTAGGGATCACAATCAGACACTTAGATAATTTTACTTTTTTAGATGGTATTTCACAGTCCTCTATTTTATGAACTGATGAATAAGACACCTATTGAAGATCAACTGTTTACCCCTGAATTGACTTTCAAAGACCATGCATTATCCAGGTTGGTGTACCAATGCATGCTAGTTAAGAATCACAGGAAGAATGTTGAATATTAGTAGTTTACATACATTAGTCATATTTAGTTCATAATTAGATATTTAGGGATCACAATCAGACACTTAGATGATTTTACTTTTTTAGATGGTATTTCACAGTCCTCTATTTTATGAACTGATGAATAAGACACCTATTGAAGATCAACTGTTTACCCCTGAATTGACTTTCAAAGACCATGCATTATCCAGGTTGGTGTACCAATGCATGCTAGTTAAGAATCACAGGAAGAATGTTGAATATTAGTAGTTTACATACATTAGTCATATTTAGTTCATAATTAGATATTTAGGGATCACAATCAGACACTTAGATGATTTTACTTTTTTAGATGGTATTTCACAGTCCTCTATTTTATGAACTGATGAATAAGACACCTATTGAAGATCAACTGTTTACCCCTGAATTGACTTTCAAAGACCATGCATTATCCAGGTTGGTGTAACAATGCATGCTAGTTAAGAATCACAGGAAGAATGTTGAATATTGGTAGCTTACATACATTAGTCATACTTATTTCATAATTAGATATTTAGGGATCACAATCAGAAAAAGGAATACATATTATAGTTGATATAGAGGTATTTGAATGGACATGAAATATTACATTTATGTTCAGCATACATATATATATTATTGAAATGTGATATACATTATTATGTAGAATTAGAAATTCAGATATTTAAAAAAAAATTGTATTACACAATAGAATGGTGTATGTTTTTTTTTAATTTAATTAATAAATATCTTGATAAAATGTTGAACAAAGTTAGAGCATAGACACAAGATGATTGTAAATGTATTTTATGAATATTTGACAACGTGTGTATTAACTTTGTTAAAATTTTTATTTTTTTATTTCAGATTGTCATCTGATGACTTCCAGGAATATTTTTTTGTTTTTCTTTCAGAAACTTTTAATTTTTTAAATGGTAATAATAAACATTTTAGTATTAAATACACTCTTTTGAACAGATTATAATAAATATCCAGATAATCTGTCAATAAAAAACAATTTGACTCCCATGACTGGTAGTTGGCTATTTGACAAGCACATGCATAAGATCAAATAATGCATTAATTTTAGAAAATCCACTGATTCAGAGAATATTACATTAAACTATATTTTTTAAAATTAATTGGGGAGTGATATCCATCGATGCTTTTCTTTTGAAATTCTTAGATGTTAAAATAATTTCGGATATGTAGTCAAAATTTGACATCAATTATTTGTTTTCACTTTTAAGAAGGGGAAGTGGTTCAATTACATTAAAGTGACAGTGTTGTTGAATGTAAAATTAATTTTATAAGATCTTGTATCTTCCTTAGGTATCTCAAAACATTATTTTCTGAATTCTTTTAAGTTTTACATTTATAAATGTTAGGTCATTTAACTTGATATTTTTCACAAGATAGTTATTGGATGCCAGGTTAATCGATTTTATTTTCTAGTGGAGTCATTTAACTATAGTTATTAATATTATGTAGTTTTTAAAATCTTACCTCTTGGGTTAGACATCACATATCTATATATAATTTTCATTCCCCTTTAGTTTCTTTTGACAATGTTAAATCAACATTCAAAATGTTTTGGTCCTTAAAGGGACATTCACAAAGTATATTGTGTATTGATTTTTCAATAATTCATAAAATAATTTAAACATATTTATAAAGTACTATAGAATTACATTCAGTCTTTAAATATACTTTTAAAAAGATACATCAATGCACATATCTTAGTCAATTACATAAGGCATCTATGTGCAACCAACAATCAGCATCAAAATAGCCGATGTAGATATGTATTTAATACAAGAATATATAATTACAATCTAATGATTGAATACCAAAACATATTAAGTTGTTCAAATATTATAATCTTATCCAAAATGCATACATAACATATAGCTTAATGTCCCTCTAAGCTGAAGACTCCGAAATACCTCCTTTACAATATATATTTCAGTCAGTGTGTAAAACAATCCAGAAGTTAATCTAAATTTGCTTTACTCATATGTTATACTAATTTAGCAAAAGGAAGGTGCTTAGGTTTCTGATTTTTCAAGCATTATTGTGAAATGTTTCTTTAAAGGGACATGAACTCAAAATATACTTAAAGGGAGACAGATAAAAAATTAATGATTTATACATTCTGAATGAGTATTCTATTTTAAGCAACTTTAAAAATTGTCTCATATTATGAATGCTCCTTGTGATGTTGCTATCATTACTTTAAAAATAAGGCATTAAATAGATTATTTATTTGCTTCAGTACTCTGGACAGAACTTGGTTTTTTTGGTTGGATTAATTTATCCAACAATCATCAAGGACAACCCAGGTTTTTGGAAACAATTGTCCGTAATCTAAAATATCATTATTGATTTGCTAAGAAAGATAACAAGATAATTCTTAACATTTGAGAATCGGATTAAATTATAAAGTTGATTAACATTTCATGCTCAATCTGAATCACCAATGCTAAATTTGTTTGGACAGTGTCCCTTTAAGAGATTTAAAGAGTGTATTTACTTCTCTTCTTATCTTGACATACTTTGCTTGAAAAGCATATCGAGATAGGCTCAGTAGATGAAGATTGGTGGATGCACAGAGATGCCTTATGTGATTGGCTCAACCATGTGCATTTAAATTTCTTCTGTTGAGGATATCTAAATACTAAGATAAATTGAGTTACATTTTAAAGTCTAAACAATTTTCTATCTCTACAGATCATTTGATACAATTGTTTGTTTGTAATGTCTATTTAAAAATAAAGACGCCATTGCACAATAACATATATGAGCACTTCAGACAAATACAAGCTCGAAGTTTATTTACTAATAACAAACAAACCTGTAGTTTAACATTTATAAACAGATTATCCAAGTTACTGACATTATAACCTGAATTTGAACATTCAGAAATATTGCGTGTGAAACGCATCTTGAAACACCAGATTAGCATCTTTAAACATTAGAGTCTAATGTCACGCAATAGCACACAATCAATGTGCATTATAAATACATTTAATAGAGCAATATCAATACTTCACAATAAGTCAAGAAATGGATTTTATGAACAATAAAGACATACAATATTAAATGTGTATTTGTATTAAAGAAACAGACCGTTATTAAACCGAGAAATGTCTACAACATTTAATAATGTGACAGTATTAGATTTTAAAGAGAATTTAATCATTAATATTTAACGGATCACGGATATTAAATCTGCGTCACACATATCCGCATGACAGGCCCATGAGTTACAAATAAGTCTACATGAAAAATGAAGTTACAGCACCACCAGGAGGTATGTGTAAGGAAGTTACTAAGATATGAAACATTAAGGAACGGCCAATCAGAGTTCATCACACAAACACAACTTGAGTCAGGATGGTCTCACAGACATTCTAACAATATTTCAAACTTTTATCCAATCAGATGTACAGATAACTTGTCCCATGGTGCATATCATGTTTACTTCACCATATAAAAGTCCATTACACGTTGCCATCTTTGTCAGTTCTCTAATGCCTGCTGGTATATTATTCTATCTATCTATCTACAAACATCTCGGCAGGCATGAAACCTCCCAGGTTCACCAAGCAGGAGAGCGCTGCACTGGTCCACGCCGTCAAGGACTTTTATCCCCAGCTGTTTGGGAACAAGAGGAGTTCGACAGATGCGCCTGTTAAGAAGGCCCTCTGGGAGTCTATCACCAATGCGTTTAGATTGGTGTGTGACGTCCAGAGGAGCCAGGATCAAATCATGAGGAGATTCGGAGATATGAGGTTGCGCTTAACCAAAAAAGTCAACCTCATAAGGGAGTGGGTACAAGCCCGTAAAAGAGGGGGCCAAAGAAAGGCCCCGCGGAAACTCTACCTACTCCCTTATGAGGTGACTTTATGCGAGCTCCTCAATCTCCGGGTCCCCAAAAGATTTAGATCCTCGCCATCCTCGGCCTCCTCTTCTTCCCTCCCAGCTGCGGGATCTGAAAGTCCTGACGCGGGGGCCAGGGCAGCTGCTTCTCCGTCCGGTGGCCTGGGAGGACATGAAAGAGAATCTGAACCAGGTAACTATCCAACTTCATATAATATCTTAATATTTGATTTATTTTTAAAAAATGTGTGTATAGTCAGATACTAAACCTATACAGATCTCACAACATACACTACATATGATGTTTAGATATCTGATTTTAGATTAGTGACACATGAAATAGGAATGATGTTTTTTGCGCTCTACAGAATATGCGTCACAGAGCGAAAATGGAATTGTGCATACACGTTAACATGGGTTATCTGTAAGTGGCATTGCTTTATACATGTTGGTCAAATGACGGATGCGTAATTCCGCTTGGAATCATTGCGCAATGATCGCGAAAATGGAATTGCGCATACACGTTAACATGGGTTTGCTGTAAGTGGCATTGCTTTATACATGTTGGTCAAATGACGGATGCGTAATTCCTCTTGAAATCATTGCGCAATGATCGCGAAAATGGAATTGCGCATACACGTTAACATGGGTTTGCTGTAAGTGGCATTGCTTTATACATGTTGGTCAAATGACGGATGCGTAATTCTGCTTGGAATCATTGCGCAATGATCTCGAAAATGGAATTGCGCATACACGTTAACATGGGTTTGCTGTAAGTGGCATTGCTTTATACATGTTGGTCAAAATGAAATGTGAATTATTATATATGTGAAGAATACAGTATTCTTATTTTCAATATTATACATAATAAAAAAAGAAGAATCCAAATAAATTATAACATATGCCCATCAATTGATGAGAATGAAATAACACAAAAAAATAATTTAAGCTACAGTAAACAACACAACTGATTGAAAATAAGAGTACAGGATATATTTATCATGAATAGAATTGAGGAAAAAATTAACTCATGGGACTACCAAAGGATTAATATTTTTTAATTGATTTGCTAATAATGTAAAGATTTTAAACATGGCATGATTTGTATTAATGATATCCAATCCTCATTTAATATATTACAGATCTGGATGTTGGTGCTGGATCCTCAAGGCAGGGCTTGTCACAGTATGGTATGTCTCATTTTAATTGACATTTGTCTTAGAAACATGGACAGAACATTACATACTAAATCCACATTGTTCAATATTTATATGTATCTTCAAAATGGATTTTAAAACTTTTTGCAAATAAGAATAAATAAAACAAAAAAATAGGATTACATTGTAAGACTACTCTGATTTGGTTTGGAATTTAAGATATCCCATCTATTCTGGATGTCTTAATTTTAATGTAAGATTCTTTGAATGTCCAATTTATATTCTTCCCTTGTGTATTGCTTAATCTTATTTGTATACATTTTGTAAAAATACACACAATTTTGCATATGTTTAGATTTTAAAAATATAGATTCCATTTTTGAAATTGATCATGTCATTTAAGGAACATGACAACTAAATTTTACATAGAATTTTTTTTAAACGTGATTTTATTGTTTTGTTTAAACATTTTATGAGCTACATTGGTTCAGTCTATTGTTTTAGTTCTTAGAAAAATTAATGGATTTTGGTTTATGTTAAACAATGCATTACTGGTATTATCCGACTGTTTTTCTATGCATAAATTGGCATATTTACAAAAGTTAAAATCATGTGTTCAGATAACATTAGTACATAGTTTAAAAATGTATACAATTACACATTTAGAGCTTCATGTCCCTTTAATAGATGAAAATTAAATAATTCTTAGGATATCCTTAAATAACATATTAGATTGGAATTGCATGCTCA
The DNA here is from genome assembly GCF_027579735.1 of Bombina bombina. NCBI lineage: Eukaryota > Metazoa > Chordata > Amphibia > Anura > Bombinatoridae > Bombina > Bombina bombina. Next base: position 300,797,697 of record NC_069506.1, on the reverse strand, counting down.
ATCCCATTCATTACATCAACATATGGAGTAGAGAATTCATTAACACCAACATTGTCAAATCAATATAATTTTATATTAAAGGGATACTGAGCTAAAATTATTAATGTTGTCATTCAGATAGAGCATGCAATATTAATCAACATTTAAATATAATACTATAATCATATGTGAAATATTCTATTGCTAAATGTATTTTAAAATCAAGAATGTACGTTTATCTGCAGCTCAATTTTGGTTGACCAACCTGGGTTTTGATTGATGATTGGTGGATACCTTCAACAAACAATATTTATTGAATCCAATATTGCTTATCTGCCTTTAAGATTAAAATGTAGCAACATTCAAATTATAATAGGAGTAAATGTTAAATCATTTTGAACAGTTTGAACAGTGAAATAAATGATTGAAATAAATCATGTCAGTGTCCCTTTAATAAACAATAGATTCATTCATCTTTACATTCTTTGGATTAGACAATATTGATATATAATTCACATATTCACTGTTGGAGTTACTTTATAGATATCAGCATACTCTAACAGCACCATGATTACATATTTGTACTAATCCATTTGGTTTTGTATTGTGATCAATATGTGTTGTGTCCTAAACAAGATTACTGTACATTGCACAAATGGCTCGATGTGCCACATGTCTTTGTTTATATTTGTCAACAGCTGTTATTCAAAATGTGGTTTGTGTGTATTCTTTTAAGAACATTGATCAATGGGTATATTTAGATATGCAATAGCATCGTATGAGATGAGTTTGATGTCTAATATAGTCAGAAATTAAACATATGTTCAATACATCATTTTTAACAGAATCCCCTTGATTCAATCAAGCATTTTTTTGTTTAATGACTGCTCTATTCTTCTCATTTTCAAGTTGATTATTCTTAAAATTCGCTACAGATGTGATTTAGTGCTATCCCAAATGTGTTCACTAATATATATCTATATCATTCATAGAGAGAGTTGGTGTGGGGAGCCCAGAGGAATCCAGCACTGACACAGAGACGCCTTTGCGGTCTCCTGGTAAGTCCATTGACTCATTTATATGTCATTGAAGGATTATTGGTAATCAATATTATGAGCATGATTCTGATGAAGCATAACATTTGAAACAAACATATAATGTACTCCTCTGATTATATATTAATTTAAATGGAATATTGAAAGATTAATAATTAAAACTTTCTTAGTCTACACCTTTGTTATTCAGAAGATGTATAGCATATGTTTGTTTCCATGCTCATTTTTGACAACAGTCATCAAGTGATACACACATGAGAAATCTTAAATGTTCTATGTACTATGCTTTTATGATTTTAAAATTAATACAAACAATACATCGAAAATCTGAATCATTGAGAATAACAAATCTAATGTCATTTGTATGCTCCATCAAAATGATGTAAATCATAACTTTGGGTGTGTATATCTTTAATGCAACATTGATGTGTGTCTTTGATCAACAGTAACATATGTTATAATATCTGATCTTAACGTGTACACAACATGTTATGTTTTACAGAGATTGATTTAACATGTGTGACGGAGGAGGAAGAGGCTGCCTTGGAGTCTGATGGTATGTGAAATATATCTATCATGTTTCCAACATGTTGCTTTATTGGAAATCATTTTATTGAAGACATTCAAAGTCTACAGCTTTTGCACTTTAAAAAGGAATATTATTTGTCTGTTCAAATACACTACTGCCCCCTTTCTATATCAGGCAGCATGAAAATATGCTTGAATGTTTTTTTTTTTAAAAAAAAGTTATAATTCATGCCATCATTATGTCACATGCATATTCCAGGCCAAAACACAATAATAATGTTATAATTGTACAGACAGTCATTGATATTCATCTGAGTGCCTATATGCATACCATATCCTCATTTCATAATTGTTTAGAAATTCAAACACACTTCTAAGTATATTGAAAACATAATCAATTTTAAATGCGTTGATTTGATTTCATGATGTATGAGATGTTAATATATTTGTATTATTTATTTCAGATGGATCCTCCACCTCTGGTCATCTGTTTTCCACCCCTGCCCAGTCCCAGACCTCTGCCCAGGCCCAGACCCCTGCCCAGGCCCAGACCCCTGCCCAGAACCCTGCCCAGGCCCAGACTCCTGCCCAGAACCCTGCCCAGGCCCAGACTCCTGCCCAGGCCCAGACTCCTGCCCAGGCCCAGACCCCTGCCCAGGCCCAGACCCCTGCCGGCCCTTCCCATTTGTCCTTTCATGTCCCTCCTAAAAAACGGCCCTTCGTCCCCCTTCGCCGCTCTCACCGTATTATGGGCCGTACAGCTGCCCAGACCCCAACTCACCACTCCCCAGCTGTACGGCCTACCCCGGAGCAGCAGCTCATCCCTCCCCAACCCAATCCCATCCCTCCCCAATACAATCCCATCCCTCCCCCTGTCTCAACCTTCATTGTCCTGGGTGTCAGATTGTCCTTCCCAGGCACAGCTGTAAGTATCATTCAAAATCCACATTATAAGATACTTAAAGGTACACTGAAGGCAAATTGTTTCTATTGTGATTCAAATAGAGCATGCAATGTTAATCAAATTTATAATTTACTACTCTTATCAATTATTCTTCATTCTCTTGCTATCTTTATTGAAACAAAGAAATGCCTAGAATTAATTTTAAATAGAAAATAATTGTGGACATCATTTCTTTATTGTTGGATGAATGTATCCATCAACCAGCAGGGACAACCAAAGTTGATAAACAAATATGGCCTGCCCTATAAACCTACATTCTTGCATTCCAAATCTAGCTAGAGAATTCAAACATTTAAAGAATATGTGTAATTTTTTAATATTTGTAATGTCATGCTCTATCTGAATCAGTCAATTAAATATTTAGGTTCAGTGTCCCTTTAATTTGATATCACTACATATACCAATCACCACTACTTGGATCCAACAATTTATGTACAAATGTTGATACATTATCTCTTGTCTAACCCAGTGGGAATGTAATTTCTTCAGGTTGATATGTTTACACAGCTTGTCCTCAATGCCAAAATGTTTAAGGATAGGTATGCCTACCACAGTATAATTTAAATATTTAAATTGCTAATGTAAGTACAATGTAAATCCTTTAACAAGATTACATACACTCAAGCTGTATAAGTGGATCATCGAAAACAAATTAAAGGGGACAACATGTTTGAGTAAACTGTCCCTTTAATGATTTCGGTCTGTCTGAATAACATATTTAATGTGTAAAGAATCAATTTTAACAAATTCATGTAAAGAATGGTTTGTCTTTATGATGACAATGTATCTTTGCTTATTTTTTCTTCTGTTGTGTAATTATCCTTAATATTTGATTTATTCTTTATTTTAGGCTGTGACTCAGCATGGCTCATGCTAGAAGGTATAGCACGAGTAGAGCAGGCCGTGTTGAGGAACACAGCTGTCCTGAGAGGGATGAACGACACCATGCAGGCCCAGCTCCGGGTTCAGGATTTGACTCTGCGGCAAATCATGCTATTAAATTCAAGGCCTGAATCTGGAGCTGGACATGCACAGGACGATGAAGAGGATGACTAGTAAGTGGAGGATCTGGAGATGCTCCAAGGTCACAGATAAGAATCCTCTGTCCACATGTTGATGTTTTTGTTATTGTTGCCATTTGGCCTTTTTTTAAGTTTATTGTTGTGCCTGTTGCACTCTTTTACCTTGTCATATGGCTCAAATGGGGCTATGCTGGCCCTTGGCAACTCTCTTCATGGACTGTGATGCACTCTGTTACCTTATCATATGGCTCAAATGGGGCTATGCTGGCCCTTGGCAACTCTCTTCATGGACTGTGATGCACTCTGTTACCTTGTCATATATCTACAATGGGGCTATGGTGGCCCTTGGCAACTCTCTTCATGGACTGTGATGCACTCTGTTACCTTGTCATATATCTACAATGGGGCTATGGTGGCCCTTGGCAACTCTCTTCATGGACTGTGATGCACTCTGTTACCTTGTCATATATCTACAATGGGGCTATGGTGGCCCTTGGCAACTCTCTTCATGGACTGTGATGCACTCTGTTACCTTGTCATATATCTACAATGGGGCTATGGTGGCCCTTGGCAACTCTCTTCATGGACTGTGATGCACTCTGTTACCTTGTCATATATCTACAATGGGGCTATGGTGGCCCTTGGCAACTCTCTTCATGGACTGTGATGCACTCTGTTACCTTGTCATATATCTACAATGGGACTATGGTGGCCCATTGCAACTCTCTTCATGGACTGTGATGCACTCTGTTACCTTGTCATATATCTACAATGGGGCTATGGTGGCCCTTGGCAACTCTCTTCATGGACTGTGATGCACTCTGTTACCTTGTCATATATCTACAATGGGGCTATGGTGGCCCTTGGCAACTCTCTTCATGGACTGTGATGCACTCTGTTACCTTGTCATATGTCTCCATTTTCCTGATCTTTACCATATTATTTATAAACGTTGTTGTTTTCTGACATACTAATAAAAGACATGTCATTGCACAATTCTTTGTCCTCCTTATTCATGTCATTGATTGAAATCTCTATTTTATCTGTTTGATCCTTAAAGGGACATACCCAAAATAATGTTGTTTCCTGAATCATATATGGAATACAATTCTAAATGACTTTAAGATTAACATCTCCAATGTAATTATTATTTTTGTCTTTATATTGTTATCTAAAATCTTTATCATTGCATGATTATGATTAGCATAGTAATTGTTTTATATATGTATATAAAGATTGTTATATATGTATAATTAAAATTTCACATCCATGTGTGTATTTATAAACTCTGCATGAATTGATGCACCTTTAACAAATGATCTGAGGATTGATACAATGATATAATCCCTGTAAAGTGTTCATTTTATTGAAATAGTATTGTCTCTGTGTATCCTCTTTTTATAAATAAAAATCATGTCCCTTTAAGTGATGTTGAGCACAATTGTTAATGAATGTATTTCCATTTCTAAAGCGTTTTTGTCCTTTTTACATGAACAAGGACATATAATCTTAATAATAAACAATCTTATTGTAATGTTGACAGCACATGTATTTCATTTTCTATTCTATCTTATTGTAAAAGTGTAACCAAATCAATCTCTGTGTGTAATGCGCATATTTTATATGAGGAATATGTTTTTCAAAATATTTTTAAAAAATACTTCTCCTCCCATATATGGCTATAGGTAGTCTGTTCATTCAAAGAAAGACGGCTCCAGCTGAGGTTAAAACGAAAGTCCTTTATTTTAAAGTTTAAAACATGTGAAACACAGCAAGCGGTGTGAGAGGTGCTGAGGGCGCAGCACTGTCTGGCTTACATGTTTCGGAAATGATCCGTAGTCATAGCCTACAGTGCTGTGCCCCACACCTGTTTAAAAAGAAGATAAAACAAATGTGATTTGCTATTGGAAAAACCCCGCCCTCAGACCTAACCTAACACACCTGATTACTAAGTTACTCCCTAAAACAGTATTACTGCTTGTGCAAAGAAAAGTAAAATAAACAATATAAGTATATGTACTGCACCTGGGTAAATATACACTTATAAGGATGCAGAATAGAAATCTATGCAAGGACAGCAGTATGAAATAGAAATATATAAACGGAGGATTATAAAGGAATCCAAAAACTGATGATTGAAAACCAATATGATGCTGATTGACAGAAACAACATGCGTATAGGATATGCATATATATATACAAGAAGGCTCTCAAACATGATAATGCAATACATTGATGAAAAGCTAATACACCATAATATCTTTGGGCATACTGACTCACTACTACGTCATAGAGCTTTATTCATAAGTAAACTGAGAACTAATCTGTATTATACTGACTAAAAATTGATGAAATATCTAATTGAAATATATATAGAGTTCCTATTTTACTGAACGCAAGGATTCATGTTGGGGCCCATATCTAGATCTTAATGTTGATAGTACAAAGGGAACCAATGTGGAGTCTACAATCAACGTGTTAAAAAATATATATTAAAGCTAAGGAATAAAGTAATCTAATAATACTTGAACTGCAAAAATGTATAATAATATACCTAGTTAAAGTACATACATAGTAAGTACATGATTATTGTGAGGTATAGAGGGGTATTGAAGAGATACCTAATAAAGCAATATACTGTATAGTGTAATAGTGGGGATTTGGCCATATAAAGAAATGAACCATTATTCCCAGAGATTTAGAACGTCATACCTGGAGTTCAACCCATCGGGCACCCGTGTGCCCATGGTGAAAATCCAGTAGGCTTCTCGTCTAGCGAGAAGTGTGTCAATATCACCTCCCCTGATGGGTCTACTCACTTTTTCAATACCACACCAAGTGAAGCCCTGTAAATTATTGTCATGAAAAACCCCAAAATGTTGGACAATGGGTGTTGTTGACCTCTTTGTATTGAATGAGGATAAATGTTCTCTGATCCTAGTATTAAGGTCACGTGAAGTGAGTCCTATATACTGGATTCTACACAGAGTGCATTCAATGAGGTAAACCACTGACTCAGTTTTGCAATTCATGCAAGCTGCAATTTGATATAGTTTGTTGGTTTTTTCACTCCTGAACTCTTTAGTGATATTGACAAATTCACAGGGCTTACACTTTCTGTGTTCACATTTATACATACCAGTGTGCTTTAACCAGGAACCCTGTATTGGTTTGTCAGATTTCAGTAGTGTTGGCGAGAGGATAGAGCCTAAAGTGGGGCTTTTCCTGTATGAGCATCTTAGTCCTGTTTTCACAGTATCCACTAGTTTATCCTCTGCCAACAGCACTGGAAAATGTTTGCGTATAATGTCGCATACCTGGGGATATTGAACACTGTGTGTGGTTACAAAAGTGACTTGCTGTTCCTTTCGTCCTCTTCTCTGCTGACTGCCCAAAAGTTTCTCCCTAGGGATGGTGTGAACTTGCTCCCTAGCCCTTCTTATTATCTTGGGGGGATAATCTCTGTCCTTGAGTCTCTTCTCGAGAACCCTTGATTCAGTCACAAAATCTGCGTGTGCTGTGCAATTTCTCTTAAGCCTAGCATATTCACCTTTTGCTACCGCAAAGGGAACATGCTTAGGATGGCAACTAGTGCCCAGAAGTAGAGAATTCCCCGAGATGGGCTTCCTGTAAATTATGGATTTTATGGTTCCCTCTCTGGTACCCTCTAATGTGAGATCAAGATAGTTAATATATCTATCATTAAATTCGAAGGTAAACTTAAGGCCAATCTCATTGTTATTGAGATAATCCAAGAACAGAGGAATACTGACATAATCACCTGTCCACACAAATAAGAGGTCATCAATGTATCTCCTATAAAAGGAGATACAGTTTTTATATGGGTTACTATCTCCAAAGATGTGGTAAAACTCCCACCAACCAAGAAACAAATTGGCAAAAGATGGAGCAAACTTTGCTCCCATGGCGGTACCACATCTCTGGAGATAGTAAACCTCCTCAAACTTGAAAAAATTGTGTGTGAGTAAAAAGGTGGTGACTCTCAAAATATACTCAATAGAGGTATCACTGTACTCAGTCCCCTGTTCAAGGAAAAAAGCAATGGCTTGTACTCCCACTTGATGTGGGATACTCGAGTATAATGAAACAGCATCCACCGTAAGCCATTTGGACTGCTCAGTCCATTCCATTTCCTCAGTCAAATTTAGGATGTGTTTGGTGTCTTTCACATAGGAATGTAGTGACATCACAATGGGTTGGAGAATAGCATCCAACCATTCCGAGAGGTTTCCTAAAAGGGAATCAATCCCACTCACGATGGGTCTCCCCTGGACATTGTCCAGGGATTTATGGGTCTTGGGTAAATGATGGAATAAAGGAATCTTGGGGTAATCCACTAGCAAGAAGCCTACTGTGGCTTGGTCCAGGATACCCAGTTCCAAACCGTCATCCAAAAGCTGTTTAAGTTCTGCCTGAAACATTATTGTGGGATCCCTGCTTAAAACAATATAATCTGCATCATTTTGTAATTGCCTTAAGCCTTCCTTGACATATTGTACCCTATCCATAACCACGACCATTCCACCTTTGTCTGAGTTTTTAATGACAAGGGATCTGTTGTCTCTCAATGATACCATAGCTTCCTTTTCAGAAAGAGATAAATTAAATTTATGTTTAGATTGATTATTCTTGAGAGCCAGCAGATCCTTCTCCACTCTGTTATAGAAGGTTTCTATGACATTACCACGACTATGGATAGGGTAAAATTTAGATTTCTTTCTGAAACAAGGACCCCTGTTCTCAACCCCAGTGGCTCCCGATGCTTCCAGTTGTAATTGTTGGAGCATAACCACATCACATGTATGCTTAAAATCTTGAGCATCAATACTGGTGTTACCAAAATGGGTCATTGTTTGTTCATTAGTACCTTCATAAGAAAAATATTTCTTGAGTGTTAAATTGCGTACAAGTTTATTAACATCCAGAATTGTTCTGAAAAGATCGAAATCATTAGTTGGTGCAAAATTGAGGCCACGGTTTAACACTTGATACTGTGCCTCACTAAGATGTTGTGTTGACAAATTAACCACATTGCCCACTATTCTTGAATCCTTTATTTGTACCTGGTTTGTGGCCTGGGCTCCCTGAGTTGGTACCTGTCCTGACCCTGATTGTAATGTGTACTGGAGTGTGTAGTTCGTCTCCCCCCCCCTGTGGGTGCATCCCGTTCCTGGGGAAAAACCTGATTAAGAGTAAAAGGGTCAGCCTTGTTTTGTGTATGTGTTGCAGGGGCCGATTCAAGATAGGCGCTTTGTACAGAGCTAGCTCCCAGTGATACCATACCATCTCTGTTGGTAAATGTGGAAATATCTGTATGTGGGGCTTGTATCGGTATCAATGTATTATCTCTGGCAATATTGGGGCTTGTTGTTGCTTGCATACTAAGTGATTCTCCTTCACTAGACCCATCAGATTCACTTCCTGAAAAAGTGACATTTTTAGCAGTATTACCTTTGTTATCATTATTACGACTTCTATTCCTGTTTCTATTACCCCTTCTCCTCCTGCCAAATCTGGGTTGATTAGCCCTAAAATTACCCCTGGAGGTCTTGTTCCAAATGTACACAGAATTACTGGAATAATCAAATTTGTCCCTAATGAACTTGGTGTGTTTTGTTTCCATTATATTAGATCTACCCTTGGCAACTAGCTCCCTAAGGGTTTTGTCAAATCTAGCAAAATCTGTATTGCTACTCCTCCTATTCATTTCAACTTGTAGATCATCTATATCTTTTCTAATCATCTCTAACAGTTTGCTCTTATATTGTATGAGCAACTTCATGAGTCTCATTGAACAGTCTGTGAGTACAGCATTCCAGGCTTCCACAAAATCTTTATCCTGGGTATCAACCTCAAAAGTGGGAAATTTGTATATTTGATTATTCCAGTAATTCTGTGTACATTTGGAACAAGACCTCCAGGGGTAATTTTAGGGCTAATCAACCCAGATTTGGCAGGAGGAGAAGGGGTAATAGAAACAGGAATAGAAGTCGTAATAATGATAACAAAGGTAATACTGCTAAAAATGTCACTTTTTCAGGAAGTGAATCTGATGGGTCTAGTGAAGGAGAATCACTTAGTATGCAAGCAACAACAAGCCCCAATATTGCCAGAGATAATACATTCATACCGATACAAGCCCCACATACAGATATTTCCACATTTACCAACAGAGATGGTATGGTATCACTGGGAGCTAGCTCTGTACAAAGCGCCTATCTTGAATCGGCCCCTGCAACACATACACAAAACAAGGCTGACCCTTTTACTCTTAATCAGGTTTTTCCCCAGGAACGGGATGCACCCACAGGGGGGGGGGAGACGAACTACACACTCCAGTACACATTACAATCAGGGTCAGGACAGGTACCAACTCAGGGAGCCCAGGCCACAAACCAGGTACAAATAAAGGATTCAAGAATAGTGGGCAATGTGGTTAATTTGTCAACACAACATCTTAGTGAGGCACAGTATCAAGTGTTAAACCGTGGCCTCAATTTTGCACCAACTAATGATTTCGATCTTTTCAGAACAATTCTGGATGTTAATAAACTTGTACGCAATTTAACACTCAAGAAATATTTTTCTTATGAAGGTACTAATGAACAAACAATGACCCTTTTTGGTAACACCAGTATTGATGCTCAAGATTTTAAGCATACATGTGATGTGGTTATGCTCCAACAATTACAACTGGAAGCATCGGGAGCCACTGGGGTTGAGAACAGGGGTCCTTGTTTCAGAAAGAAATCTAAATTTTACCCTATCCATAGTCGTGGTAATGTCATAGAAACCTTCTATAACAGAGTGGAGAAGGATCTGCTGGCTCTCAAGAATAATCAATCTAAACATAAATTTAATTTATCTCTTTCTGAAAAGGAAGCTATGGTATCATTGAGAGACAACAGATCCCTTGTCATTAAAAACTCAGACAAAGGTGGAATGGTCGTGGTTATGGATAGGGTACAATATGTCAAGGAAGGCTTAAGGCAATTACAAAATGATGCAGATTATATTGTTTTAAGCAGGGATCCCACAATAATGTTTCAGGCAGAACTTAAACAGCTTTTGGATGACGGTTTGGAACTGGGTATCCTGGACCAAGCCACAGTAGGCTTCTTGCTAGTGGATTACCCCAAGATTCCTTTATTCCATCATTTACCCAAGACCCATAAATCCCTGGACAATGTCCAGGGGAGACCCATCGTGAGTGGGATTGATTCCCTTTTAGGAAACCTCTCGGAATGGTTGGATGCTATTCTCCAACCCATTGTGATGTCACTACATTCCTATGTGAAAGACACCAAACACATCCTAAATTTGACTGAGGAAATGGAATGGACTGAGCAGTCCAAATGGCTTACGGTGGATGCTGTTTCATTATACTCGAGTATCCCACATCAAGTGGGAGTACAAGCCATTGCTTTTTTCCTTGAACAGGGGACTGAGTACAGTGATACCTCTATTGAGTATATTTTGAGAGTCACCACCTTTTTACTCACACACAATTTTTTCAAGTTTGAGGAGGTTTACTATCTCCAGAGATGTGGTACCGCCATGGGAGCAAAGTTTGCTCCATCTTTTGCCAATTTGTTTCTTGGTTGGTGGGAGTTTTACCACATCTTTGGAGATAGTAACCCATATAAAAACTGTATCTCCTTTTATAGGAGATACATTGATGACCTCTTATTTGTGTGGACAGGTGATTATGTCAGTATTCCTCTGTTCTTGGATTATCTCAATAACAATGAGATTGGCCTTAAGTTTACCTTCGAATTTAATGATAGATATATTAACTATCTTGATCTCACATTAGAGGGTACCAGAGAGGGAACCATAAAATCCATAATTTACAGGAAGCCCATCTCGGGGAATTCTCTACTTCTGGGCACTAGTTGCCATCCTAAGCATGTTCCCTTTGCGGTAGCAAAAGGTGAATATGCTAGGCTTAAGAGAAATTGCACAGCACACGCAGATTTTGTGACTGAATCAAGGGTTCTCGAGAAGAGACTCAAGGACAGAGATTATCCCCCCAAGATAATAAGAAGGGCTAGGGAGCAAGTTCACACCATCCCTAGGGAGAAACTTTTGGGCAGTCAGCAGAGAAGAGGACGAAAGGAACAGCAAGTCACTTTTGTAACCACACACAGTGTTCAATATCCCCAGGTATGCGACATTATACGCAAACATTTTCCAGTGCTGTTGGCAGAGGATAAACTAGTGGATACTGTGAAAACAGGACTAAGATGCTCATACAGGAAAAGTCCCACTTTAGGCTCTATCCTCTCGCCAACACTACTGAAATCTGACAAACCAATACAGGGTTCCTGGTTAAAGCACACTGGTATGTATAAATGTGGACACAGAAAGTGTAAGCCCTGTGAATTTGTCAATATCACTAAAGAGTTCAGGAGTGAAAAAACCAACAAACTATATCAAATTGCAGCTTGCATGAATTGCAAAACTGAGTCAGTGGTTTACCTCATTGAATGCACTCTGTGTAGAATCCAGTATATAGGACTCACTTCACGTGACCTTAATACTAGGATCAGAGAACATTTATCCTCATTCAATACAAAGAGGTCAACAACACCCATTGTCCAACATTTTGGGGTTTTTCATGACAATAATTTACAGGGCTTCACTTGGTGTGGTATTGAAAAAGTGAGTAGACCCATCAGGGGAGGTGATATTGACACACTTCTCGCTAGACGAGAAGCCTACTGGATTTTCACCATGGGCACACGGGTGCCCGATGGGTTGAACTCCAGGTATAACGTTCTAAATCTCTGGGAATAATGGTTCATTTCTTTATATGGCCAAATCCCCACTATTACACTATACAGTATATTGCTTTATTAGGTATCTCTTCAATACCCCTCTATACCTCACAATAATCATGTACTTACTATGTATGTACTTTAACTAGGTATATTATTATACATTTTTGCAGTTCAAGTATTATTAGATTACTTTATTCCTTAGCTTTAATATATATTTTTTAACACGTTGATTGTAGACTCCACATTGGTTCCCTTTGTACTATCAACATTAAGATCTAGATATGGGCCCCAACATGAATCCTTGCGTTCAGTAAAATAGGAACTCTATATATATTTCAATTAGATATTTCATCAATTTTTAGTCAGTATAATACAGATTAGTTCTCAGTTTACTTATGAATAAAGCTCTATGACGTAGTAGTGAGTCAGTATGCCCAAAGATATTATGGTGTATTAGCTTTTCATCAATGTATTGCATTATCATGTTTGAGAGCCTTCTTGTATATATATATATGCATATCCTATACGCATGTTGTTTCTGTCAATCAGCATCATATTGGTTTTCAATCATCAGTTTTTGGATTCCTTTATAATCCTCCGTTTATATATTTCTATTTCATACTGCTGTCCTTGCATAGATTTCTATTCTGCATCCTTATAAGTGTATATTTACCCAGGTGCAGTACATATACTTATATTGTTTATTTTACTTTTCTTTGCACAAGCAGTAATACTGTTTTAGGGAGTAACTTAGTAATCAGGTGTGTTAGGTTAGGTCTGAGGGCGGGGTTTTTCCAATAGCAAATCACGTTTGTTTTATCTTCTTTTTAAACAGGTGTGGGGCACAGCACTGTAGGCTATGACTACGGATCATTTCCGAAACATGTAAGCCAGACAGTGCTGCGCCCTCAGCACCTCTCACACCGCTTGCTGTGTTTCACATGTTTTAAACTTTAAAATAAAGGACTTTCGTTTTAACCTCAGCTGGAGCCGTCTTTCTTTGAATGAATTTGCCTTTCCAGTTATCCAGCTGTCGTTCTGTGGCCATTGGACTGTTTAGGAGCATGTGTGCTGGGCGTGTTTTACTGAGCAGCACTTTCAACCAATAACCAGCATTGCTAGTCTCACGGAGGTACGTAGGAGAGGGGAGGAGTGTTCCACTAGCTGAGAGGATTGTAGCCGGGATAAGTTGAGGCGGGTGGCGTTTTCCTCCGCATCGTCCCAGGCTGGTTTCTTTCCCCAGAGTGGCAGCTTTCTTAATTGGAGCCAGAGAGACGGGCATACGCACCAACACTGATTAAAACCCCGCACGTACCTTCTACGGGTGAGTGAAGATTGCAACGTTTCATATGCTGACTGGTTTTGATTCTTTTGCTGCTTGTCTATCTGTGGCTATACGATATTACTTCACCTGCTTTGCTTTGCTTGCATTACACGCCACAGCACACATTATATACCTTGGATTGCATATACAGATATCGGGTTTCTCTTTGACTTATAGGTAGTCTGACCATATTTCAACTTGAATAAATGACCCGTTTGATCAATACATGTGTCATTATTGTTATTCCCAAACAATCTAAACATATCTTAAAACATCAATGGCATATGTATTTCTCATGTGTATCTTTTAAATGTTAAAGATATACACCATAGCTATAGTTAAAGGGACAGTCAAGTCCGAAAAGATGAATCATGATTTTGTGACATTCCTAGATATCAATCTAGACACATACTAGTTTCAAAAATATAAATACGTTTCTTAGTGATATGCCAAGCTGTCAACTGAGTCCTTGTATTGGCTGCGGTTTTTCTGCGATCGCGGATGCGCCATGTTGCTTAAGACGTCACCTGCCAGGCTGTCCAATGATTCCTTGTATTGACTGACGTTTTTACGCGATCAAGGATGCACCTTTTATTGGATGGCATTTTTACGCGATCAAGGATGCGCCTTTTTTTTTGTTTGCGTTCTTACGTGATCAGGAATGTGCCTTTTATTGGATTGTGTTCTTACGTGATCAAGGAAGCGCCATGTTAATTAAGACGTCACATGCAAAGGTAAAAAAACGTCTGATTGAATTAAGTAGTCCCGCAATATTTGTTTGTGCACGTTAAACACGTTTGTGAATGAAGCCAAGTTTAAAAACATTTGCGAATATGGATTGTTTGCATCATGTTACATTGTTGAACCATAGCTGATAAAGACCACCACATTCTCTTTTGCTGGATGTCTGGTTGAATAAACGAACGAAAGCAAAATGTTTTCATGCATAAGATATTTCGAGGCAAGTGCAAATCTCTATAGTCCATGTTGTTTAATATGTTTGTCAACAATATGTTCCTTTTTATGTAAAATGACTGTTGTGTTTAATGTTAAAGATATCTAATTCATAAATATGCGCTATTGTGTTAGAATCAAGTAATCAATATGCATTTATCTTTATCATATGCTAAATATATGATGGCGACTTCTTCTAAATGTAATTTCGTCGTATATTCTATTAAAGGTTCATTAGACACTCACATTATAAATCAAAACTTTTTATTTTGTCTCTAGTTAGATAGTCCATTGTTTAACAAATACACGTTTCATTTTGCTTCTGTTCAAAGAAAATGTAAGTAATTTTCTGACTCCTCGCCAAGCCTCTGAGTTTCATGTGAGTACCATCTCCAGCTTTCTCCTGTTTGTGT
Organism: Bombina bombina; assembly: GCF_027579735.1. Lineage (NCBI taxonomy): Eukaryota > Metazoa > Chordata > Amphibia > Anura > Bombinatoridae > Bombina > Bombina bombina. The sequence goes on along the minus strand of NC_069506.1, from coordinate 300,782,654 downwards.
AAAGGGTCTTTTCATATGTTAATGATGGGGTATTGTCTTGTTTTACGGTTGTAATGGGGGTTCATCTATATTTTCAATAGAGATAACCCTATTTTCTTTGAAAGTGTTTAAAGTTTTGTAATATTGATATCAGTATATGTTAATCTTGTTGTTTCTAGTAGTGTCTATTACATACAGTTCTGTTAAAAATATAGTATACTGTCCCTTTAATGCAAATGTTTATTTTTGTATCATGTATGAGTTCCACATTGGTTAATCTCCAAATATATTATTGTTAGCATATTTTCACCCCCCACTCCTAAAAGGACTTTAAACCATATTCATTGTTAAAACAAATGTCTTTCTGAAAATAAATGAACACAATAATGTCTCTTTAAGAAAATAGACTTTATTTAACACATCAATATAAATCTGATTTCAATATTTATTGTTTGAACAAGTACATGTAGATATACCAACAATCTTCAAATATATGTTAGCATATGTAATTTTGTTAAAGGGACAGTTTAGAAAACAAATAATGTTTTGCATTATTCTAAAAGTCAATTTTGTAATATCAATGATATCAAAGTTTTCTCACCAATTAATCATTTGTCTGTGTTTATTTTAATTTGCTAGCTAAACCTATGAGGTTCGTGTGCTCATTTCTTAGAGCTTGAAGAGTGCATGTAATCATTATACAATTTGACCACTAGAGGGCATTTGGATAGCATTTGTATATGTTAAACCTTGTGCTCATACAGCATATTATTTACCATGTATTGATCATTGATATCTAAAATGTTGTTATGTCAGAACAACAAATAAGTGTTCATTTTTCATAGTCATAGATACAAGGGTAAGCACATAAGTCATACGTATTTCTCCATGTTTTGTTGTTTCCAACTTGATAATGCGTAATACAGTGTTTTCTTTGTAATCAATAATTTTCTGACTGTCCCTTTAAGCTGTGTTATTGGCATTCAAACAGTAATATGCCATCATGGATAATTGTAATGGTAATTTTGTTTGCGATTCGGGAAACAGTTTGGACATCACATCACAGAAACCAATCAATATCATGAACAAGGATAGGTATGTGATGATGTGGTTTTCACACACTTATAACCCACACTCTGCAAACAATCTGCCTCCATGGACCCGGTCCCATAGAAGTAGATTATATACAGAGTGTGGTCCACAAGTGTATGAAAACCACATCATCACATACCTATCCATTACACATTAAATAAAAAAAACATTAAACATGAAAACAAACACTTACTTCCTCTTCCTTCCCCTCTTCCCACGGGGCTGAGGCTCTGGGAGGGGCAACTGCCGACTCTGACGAGTTCTCCTTGGAGATGTTGTGGGAAGAGTGGAAGGAAGAGTACTGGGACGACCAAGGTGAGGAGGAGAAGATGGCTGAGGAGGAGAAGATGGCTGAGGAGGAGAAGATGGCTCGGCAGGAGGAGATGGCCCGGCAGGAGAAGATGGCCCGGCAGGAGAAGATGGGCCGGCAGGAGAAGATGGGCCGGCAGGAGAAGATGGCCCAGCAGCAGGAGGCCCAGCAGCAGGAGGCCCAGCAGCAGGAGGCCCAGCAGCAGGAGGCGGACCAGGAGGCAGACCAGCATGCGCCTCCCGGAAAAAATTAAACATCTCTTGGTGTAGATTAATGATTCTGTTTTGCCCTTGTTCTATTCTATTAAGTATGTTTATTATTTGGTTTTGTCCTTCAATTATTTGGTTTTGTCCATCAATAATTCGAGTTCGGCCTTCAATATTTTGTATCCGGGAGTTACGCATCTGGTCTATGTAGTCCAGTAGAACCCGCACCTCCGCTATTTCCTCTTGTTGTGCTTGGCGGGGTACCCGTGCACGGCGGGGTGCCCGTGCATGGCGGTGTGCGGGTCCTTGAGGGGCCTCTGGTTCCGCGGCCTCCTCCTCTGCTTCCGGGGCCTCTTCATCTGCTTCCGTGCCCTCTTCGTCACGGGGGGCCTCTTCCCTCCGAAGTGGAAATTCCTCCCCACCACTCTCATCCCGGGGAGATGGAGGAGGCTGTATTTGTTGTGCTGCATCCTCCCCAGACTCTGTATATTTGAAAAAGAAATAAATGTATATATTAGCATATTTCCAAATGAAGCTTTAAATGACTTAGCTTACGATACAATTACAAATGCAGAATCATTAATCCACTTTGAAATCTAACAATCAATACGATTTCCGCATTTTCTAAACCATGTTTGTGATATCTCTGGTCAATCTGAATGGTTTAGCGTTTGTTTTCAGTCTGTTTAAATGCACACCTAACCTATAGCCTAGATACTGATGTAACTGCAAAGTAATTGTGAATGCGTGTAAACAGCGTAATAGCATTAATCTGATCCTTAAAGGGACATGAAACCCAATGTTTTATCTTTCATGATTTAGAAGCATACATTTATAATCAACTTTCTAATGTACTTTTCTTATCTAATTAGCTTCATTCTCTGGATATTCTTTGCTGAAAAGCATATCTAAATATTCTTAGAAGATGCTGATTGTTAGCTGAATATAGCTGCCTCCTGTGATTGGTTCACCGTGTGCATGGCTATTTCTTCATTAAAATATATCTCAAGAATGATTCAAATTAGGTAATATAAGTACATTTGAATGTTTTGTAAAATTGTATTCGCTACCTTAATCATGAAAGTAAAGGTTTGCGTATAGTGTCCCTTGAAATACATTCGTATGTGAATTTATTCTTAAATGAGCTTACCGTCAGATGAGAATGGCAGGTTCCCGGTATCAATTCCTCTGATACCGACTACATCCACCTCGGAGATGCTGGGCCGCAACATTTCCTCCCATCGGCAGTACTCGATTTCCAGGGCAGGGCCGCCACCGGTTCCTGCGGCATGTCGGGCCTCCAGGCTACTAAATGTGGTAGAAGGAATGACAATTAAAGGTAAGATTGATAAGTTTAGTCTAAACTGTGAAGTTTGCACTCAGGGAAAATTTATTCAGAGTAGGAACAGAGAACCTGATACCCGAGCCACAGCTACATTAGAACTAGTACATACTGATTTAGCAGGTCCTATAGAACCACAAGCTACATTAGAACTAGTACATACTGATTTAGCAGGTCCTATAGAACCACAAGCTACATTAGAACTAGTACATACTGATTTAGCAGGTCCTATAGAACCACAGCTACATTAGAACTAGTACATACTGATTTAGCAGGTCCTATAGAACCACAAGCTAGAGAAGGTTTCAGATACACAATATCATTATATTTTTTGAAAAACAAGAGTGATGCAGTGTTAGCCACTGAAAGGTTTATTGCTGACACAGCCCCATATGGAGTCTTTAAATTTATAAGATCTGACAATGGTACTGAGTTTGTAGCAAATAGTTTTAAGTCACTGCTAAGTAAGCGAGGCATAAGACATGAGACCTCAGCACCTTACTCACACCATCAGAATGGGACTGCTGAGAGAAATTGGAGAACGCTATTTGAAATGGCAAGATGTCTGTTAGTTGAGAGTAAATTACCAAAAGAGTTATGGGCATATGCAGCAATGACTGCCGCTCATAATCAAAACAGGTGCTTTAATAACCGGTTAGCACAAACTCCTTATTACCTTTTGACAGACAAAAAACCTAACCTTTCTAAGATGAGAGTTTTTGGGTCAGATTGTTTTGCATACAAATATGACAGAAAGAAACTAGATTCAAAATGTGAGAGAGGGATTTTTATTGGATATGACAAGAACAGCCCCTCTTATCTAGTCTTTATTCAGACACTGGAAAGGTCCTTAAACACAGGCAAGACAAGAAAGTTTTTGAAAGACAGACTCAAACTGATCTGTTACATGATTATGAGGATTGCCATAGGGAGGGCTATGCACCCACTATACTAAAGACTAATCAGACTGAAATTGAGTGTCTAGAGATAGTCCAAATTTCTGAAATAGAAACTTTAAAAAGTGAGAACAATGGACAGGCAAGGAGTGACCATAATAGACGTTACCCTAAAAGAGACAGAAAAACTCCTCAATACTTGGAAGACTATGTTTCAGATTTTGAATGTGATGATCAGATACTAACAAACATTGATTAGTGTCACAGAGTGTTTGATGTACCACAAACCTTTCAAGATGCTATAAGCTCACCTCAGTCACATAATTGGTTTAATGCTATGACAAAGGAAATGGATTCACTAAGAGAGAATGACACATTCACTTTGACCATTTTACCAGAAGGTAAACGTTCAGTGGGGGGTCGATGGGTATATGCATTAAAAAACAATGTTGATGGATCAGAAACATACAAAGCCAGATATGTTGCTAAAGGTTATAGTCAAATAAAGGGAATTGATTACAAGAAAGTTTTTTCTCCAACTGCAAATATTACATCAGTACGTATTTTTATGCAACTGGCAGTACAGTATGATTTACTTCTTCACCAGATGGATGTGAAAACATCCTACTTACATGCCCCAATTGATTGTGAGATTTATGTGGAACAACCTGTTTTGGTTCAGAACCATGGAAAGCACTTGTTTACTGGTGGGTGAATTTATCCACCAATCAGCAAGAACAACCCAGGTTGTTCACCAAAAATGGGCCGGCATCTAAACTTACATTCCTGCATTTCAAATAAAGATACCAATAGAAGGAAGAAAATTTGATAATAGGAGTAAATTAGAAAGTTGCTTAAAATTTGGACGCTCTATCTGAATCACAAAAGAAAAAAATTGGGTTCAGTGTCCCTTTAATGATGTGGAAAAAATGCTTACAGCTAAATTTAAGATGAAAGATCTTGGAAAGATCAAACATTTCCTAGGTATTGATTCTGAACAAAGTGATGGTTTGGTAAAGATTAATCAAAAGAGATACATATTAAAGATTCTTGAGAAGTTTGGAATAATAGATTGTAAACCCAGATCGACACCATGTGAGCAAAAACCAGGCCAAAATGATCACAATGATCCAGTAGATAGATGCAAGAAAATATCAAGAGATAGTAGGTAGCTTGCTGTATGTTATGACCTGTACAAGGCCAGATTTAAGCTGGGTGATCAGTAAACTGTCACAATACTTATCAGAGCCAACAGAACAACATCTAACCACTATTGAACCGCTATAATATCATTTTAAGATTATCCAAATCTCTAATACCGGTAATGGTCCAATAAGCAAAGAAATAATATCAGGTCGCAATGTCTGAGCCACTATGATTGGTTCTCAGCAACACTGAATCTGATATGACGTTACGTCATTGCAAGGGGAGGGATGAGAGTCTATAAAAGACCACGCTAAACGCTGCGCCGTACCCTTTGAGAAAGCCACGTTGGTGGCGAAACATGTTAGGGCTGCAATAGTTGTTAGGCTATAAGCTAAACTTTGAAACTAGCTAATGTTGTGAGCGAATACCACACTTAGTAGCTTTGTTAAACCACGAATATATTATATACAATGGCTGACAGCCAATAGTAAAGATTAATGGTGGGCATGTTTTCTAACAAAGCCAGCGGGACATTGTTAAAACTGGAGTTAAGCTAACTTTAGTCAATTGGAAAACAGTACGATTTATCGATATTATTATTAACAAACTTATAACTGAATATGTGAAGTCACCGTGTACCTTAGAAATGTACCGGCAGATACGATAATACAATCTAATCACAAGATTGCTGCAGATGGATTTTTAGAATTGCTACATCCCAGCATATACACGTATTAAATGTATCTATTTTAGGAACTTACAGTATTAGCTACAACAGATATTTGTTTCATTACAATGCAGGAAAAATAACCTGCCTCAATTGATAATTAAAGAGACATATTATAGCTAAATCTGGGCTATATGATTATACGTGTAATTGTGATGTGATAGAGAAACACTTGGGTAAATACTCAGCAGTCCATCTGCATGTGTGGTATCATGTAATACCTATTATTATACTATTATCTACACGGACAATCACTAAGGGGGAGATTATGGGGGTAGTTATCAAGCCGTCAACCTCAAATACGCTGGAATTCCGCAGCGTATTTGTGGCGAGGCTGATTCGCCTAAGTTATCAAGCCCTAGATACCGGCAAAAGTAGAATTTTGTGACGTAAGCTTCGATCCGCCGGACTCAGTCCGACACAGATCGATTCTTACGTCACTCCAGATGTTCCGCACACAAGTGCGGCACAATCTGACTACTTTTGCTAGTTATCAAAAAACTAGCAGGTACGCTCTGCACTTTTCCGGCCCAGCGTACCTGGTTTTCAATCACGCCGTCCTGGAGGCGGCGGATCCCATAGGAATCAATGGGAGTCTGACCATAGCGAAAGTTCATGTTCGCTGCTGCCAGACATCCCATTGATTCCTATGGAAACTGTCTACACCTAACACCCTAACATGTACCCCGAGTCTAAACACCCCTAATCTGCCCCCCTACACCGCCGCAACTAAATAAATGTATTACCCCCTAAACCGCCGCTCCCGGAGCCCACCGCCACTCTAATAAACTGATTAACCCCTAAACCGCCGCTCCCGGAGCCCACCGCAAGCTATAATAAATATGTTAACCCCTAAACCGCCGCTCCCAGTCCCCGCCGCAACTATAATATATGTATTAACCCCTAAACCGCCGCTCCCAGACCCCGCCGCCACCTACATGATACCTATTAACCCTTATCCTGCCCCCCCTATACCGCCGCCCTCTACAATAAACTTATTAACCCCTATCATGCCGATCCCGGACCTCGCCGCAACTAAATAAATAGTTTAACCCCTAAACCGCTGCTCCCGGACCCCAACGCAACCTATATTAAACTTATTAACCCCTAATCTGCCCCCCCCTACACCGTCGCGACCTTATAATAAATTTATTAACCCCTATCCTGCCCCCCACTACACCGCCGCCACTGTAATAAAATTATTAACCCCTAAACCTAACATTAACCCTAACAACCCCCTAACTTAAATATTAATTAAATAAATCTAAATATAATTTATTTTATTAACTAAGTTAATCCTATTTAAAACTAAATACTTACCTTTAAAATAAACCCTAATATAGCTACAATATAAATAATAATTACATTGTAGCTATTTTAGGATTTATATTTATTTTACAGGTAACTTTGTATTTATTTTAGCTAGGTACAATAGTTATTAAATAGTTATTAACTATATAATAACTACCTAGCTAAAAGAAATACAAATGTACCTGTAAAATAAATCCTAACCTAAGTTACAATTAAACCTAACACTACACTATGAATAAATAAATTAAATTAATTAACTACAAATACCTACAATTAAATACAATTACATAAACTAACTAAAGTACAAAAAATAAAAAAAGCTAAGTTACAAAAAATAAAAAAAATAAGTTACAAACATTTAAAAAATATTACAACAATTTTAACCTACTTACACCTAATCTAAGCCCCCTAATAAAATAACAAAGCCCCCCAAAATAAAAAAATTCCCAACCCTATTCTAAATTAAAAAGTTCAAAGCTCTTTTACCTTACCAGCCCTTAAAAGGGCCTTTTGCGGGGCATGCCCCAAATAAAACTGCTCTTTTGCCTGTAAAAGAAAAATACAACCCCCCCCCCATCATTAAAACCCACCATCCACATACCCCTAATCTAACCCAAACCCCCCTTAAAAAAAACCTAATACTACCCCCCTGAAGATCATCCTACCTTGAGTTGTCTTCAGCCAGCCGACCATCGATGGAACCGAAGAGGAGATCCGGAGCGGCAGAAGTCATCATCCAAGGGGCGCTGAAGAAATCTTCCATCCGATGAAGTCATCATCCAGGCGGCGCTGAAGAAGTCTTCCATCAGGGCGATGTCATCTTCCAAGCGGCGTCTTCAATCTTCATCCATCCGGAGCGGAGCGCCATCTTCAAACGAGCCAACGTGGATCCATCCTCTTCTTCCCGACGACTACCGACGAATGGATATTCCTTTAAGGGACATCATCCAAGATGGCGTCCCTTCAATTCTGATTGGCTGATAGGATTCCATCAGCCAATCGGAATTAAGGTAGGAAAAATCTGATTGGCTGATTGAATCAGCCAATCAGATTGAAGTTCAATCCGATTGGCTGATCCAATCAGCCAATCAGATTGAGCTCGCATTCTATTGGCTGTTCCGATCAGCCAATTTTGACAGATTTTTTTATAACTTAGGTGAAATTTTGCAGGTCCGCGGCGGCAAAGGTAGGCGAGCTTAGGCGGGCGTATTGGACCGGCGAAGGCAGGTAAAGTAGACACGTTGATAACTACCCCCTATATATTATCTTTACTTATTTTATAATATCATGAGTGGCAGAAACAAGTGATGTACAAGTTTCAAAATATATCATATGGGAACGTATAGAACATTATTCCTAATATTAGTAACTCCTATAATTACTTACAACAATCCAGTAAGGAGGTTTACAACAGCATTACCTGTGGCCACAATAGGAATATACATTTAACCCCATATGGTATTGAACTTTCAACAAATGTTAAAAGCACACCAAGGTGACAAGTATTAGTCACTACTTAATTAAAACGCTATTACAGCAATTTCTGTAAACTATACATCTATGTAAAGTAGTACCAACACCAGTGCTAATAACCAATAATATCGTAGATTAACCCCTGATATAAAGGGAATTCCGTTTTGACTAGGGATTTTCCATCCTAGGTTAAGAGTTAATCCCTTTAGCAATTTTCTATACCTAGTACAAATAGGTTGCACATCATATCCTCATCAACATTTTGTGTTTTTAATAAGAATTTTTATGTTTGTTTGTGGACAATTATTTTAAGTCAATTCCTAATAAAGGTTATATTTTAATTTGCTACTGTTTAGACTGTCATCTCCCTGGAACGAATTGTTCTAACACAAAAGCCACTTTCCTTTAGATGTGAGTGCTAAATAAGTGTACACTTCTTTCAATCTCAGAATTGAAATACCCTTCTCTTTTCACAACATCTAACCACAGCTAAGCATGTGATGAGGTACTTAAAGTGTACTATTGACTATGAGTTGTGCTACAGAAAATGTAGTGAAAACTTGAAACTCGAGGCGAATAGTGATGCCAATTGGGCCTCTGATGTGAATGATAGGAGGAGAATGACTGGATACTGCTTTAGCCTAACCAAGAATGGTCCACTGATTGCAGTAGCCCACAGTAGCTTTATCTATATGTGAAGCTGAATACATGGCATTGGCTGCGACTACACAGGAAAGTCTGTACCTTATGCAGTTACTCAAAGGAATGGATAAAGGGTGTCATTATGAACCAATACAAATCTTTGGAGACAATCAGGGTTCAATTGCTCTTTCAGGGAATCCTGTTTGCCGTCAGAGATGTAAGCACATTGATATCAAGTACCACTTCATTCGATCAGTGATCTGACAACTGACAAGATGGTAGCAGATGTTATGACAAAGCCTGCAACAAAATTCAAGTTATAAAAGTTTTGAGTTATATGTTTGGAATGTAAGTCAAGTAATATATGAATATGTTTAAAAAGGGGGAAAGATGCAAAATTAAAGGGACACTGTACCCAAAAATTTTCTTTCGTGATTCAGATTGAGCATGAAATTTTAAGCAACTTTCTAATTTACTCCTATTATCAATTTTTCTTCATTCTCTTGGTATCTTTATTTGAAATGCAAGAATGTAAGTACAGATGCCGGCCCATTTTTGGTGAACAACCTGGGTTGTCCTTGCTGATTGGTGGATAAATTCATCCACCAATAAAAAAGTGCTGTCCAGAGTACTGAAACCAAAAAAAAAAAGCTTAGATGCCTTCTTTTTCAAATAATGATAGCAAGAGAACAAAGAAAAATTGATAATAGGAGTAAATTAGAAAGTTGCTTAAAATTGCATGCTCTTTCTGAATTACAAAAGAAAAAATTTGGGTACAGTGTCCCTTTAAACACTTGAGGGCAAGAGGGGGTGTTGAGAAATAGAGGCCTACTTATCAAGCCGTCAACTTTCTTGCATTCGACAGCACCAATACCCTCGCCTGACATCGCCTAACATCGCGGACGCGGACCTGAATACGCTTTCCATATTTATATAAAAAGCTGTCAAAAAGCTGCGCAGCAAGTACGGGGCGATGAGCAGCGGACTGTTGTTAACTAACAGTCATCAATCTCGCTGTTATTTGGCTTTTTCCCAGCTTTATTTATATCCTGTCACTAAACACCGCCACTATACTAAAATGTTTAACCCCTATCCCGCCACTCCTGGACCCCGCCACAACTAAATAAAGTTATTAACCCCTATCCCGCTGCTCCCGGACACCAGCCGCAACTAACTAAGGCCTAGATTTAGAGTTTGGCGGTAGCCGTCAAAACCAGCGTTAGAGGCTCCTATCGCTGGTTTTTACCGCCCGCTGGTATTTGGAGTCAGTCAGGAAAGGGTCTAAAGCTCACTTTGCAGCCGCGACTTTTCCATACCGCAGATCCCCCTCCTCCATTTGCGTATCCTATCTTTTCAATGGGATCTTTCTAACGCCGGTATTTAGAATCTTGGCTGAAGTGAGCGTTAGAAATCTAACGACAAAACTCCAGCAGCAGAAAAAAGTCAGTAGTTAAGAGCTTTCTGGGCTAACGCCGGTTTATAAAGCTCTTAACTACTGTGCTCTAAAGTACACTAACACCCATAAACTACCTATGTACCCCTAAACCGAGGCCCCCCACATCGCCGCCACTCTCTTAAAATTTTTTAACCCCTAATCTGCCGCTCCGTACACCGCCGCAACCTACATTATACCTATGTACCCCTAATCTGCTGCCCCTAATACCGCCGACACCTACATAATATTTATTAACCCCTAATCTGCCGCCCCCGCTATCGCTGACACCTGCATATTTTTTTAACCCCTAATCTGCCGCTCCGTACACCCCCGCAACCTACATTATACCTATGTACCCCTAATCTGCTGACCCTAACACAGCCGACCCCTATATTATATTTATGAACCCTTAATCTGCCGCCCCCAACGTCGCCTCCACCTACCTACAATTATTAACCCCTAATCTACCGACCGGACCACACCGATACTATAATAAATGTATTAATCCCTAAAGCTAAGTCTAACCCTAACACTAACACCCCCCTAAGTTAAATATAATTTAAATCTAACGAAATAAATTAACTCTTATTAAATAAATTATTCCTATTTAAAGCTAAATACTTACCTGTAAAATAAATCCTAATATAGCTACAATATAAATTATAATTATATTGTAGCTATTTTAGGATTAATATTTATTTTACAGGCAACTTTATATTTATTTTAACCAGGTACAATAGCTATTAAATAGTTATTTACTATTTTATAGCTACCTAGTTAAAATAATTACAAAATTACCTGTAAAATAAATCCTAACCTAAGTTACAATTAAACCTAACACTACACTATCAATAAATTAATTAAATACAATACCTACAAATAAATACAATGAAATAAACTAAAGTACAAAAAATAAAAAAGAACTAAGTTACAAAAAATAAAAAAATATTTACAAACATTAGAAAAATATTACAACAATTTTAAACTAATTACACCTACTCTAAGCCCCCTAATAAAATAACAAAGCCCCCCAAAATAAAAAAATGCCCTACCCTATTCTAAATTTAAAAAGTTCAAAGCTCTTTTACCTTACCAGCCCTGAAAAGGGCCATTTGCGGGGCATGCCCCAAAGAATTCAGCTCTTTTGCCTGTAAAAAAAACACATACAATACCCCCCCCCAACATTACAACCCACCACCCACATACCCCTAATCTAACCCAAACCCCCCTTAAATAAACCTAACACTAAGCCCCTGAAGATCTTCCTACCTTGTCTTCACCATGCCGGGTTCACCGATCGATCCAGTAGAGCCTCCAATGTCTTCATCCAAGCCCAAGCGGGGGCTAAAGAGTGACGTCCATCCTCCGGCAAATGAAGAAGTCCATCTTCGGGAAGAAATCTTCATCCTATCCAGGCAGAAGAGGACATCCGGACTGGCAAACATCTTCATCCAAGCCGCATCTTTTATGTTGTTCCATCTGATGACGAGCGGCTGATGTTGAAGACCTCCGGCGCGGATACATCCTCTTCGTTCGACGTCCAACTGAAGAATGAAGGTTCCTTTAAGGGACGTCATCCAAGATGGCGTCCCTCGAATTCCGATTGGCTGATAGGATTCTATCAGCCAATCGGAATTAAGGTAGGAAAATTCTGATTGGCTGATGGAATCAGCCAATCAGATTCAAGTTCAATCCGATTGGCTGATCCAATCAGCCAATCAGATTGAGCTTGCATTCTATTGGCTGTTCCAATCAGCCAATAGAATGCGAGCTCAATCTGATTGGCTGATTGGATCAGCCAATCGGATTGAACTTGAATCTGATTGGCTGATTCCATCAGCCAATCAGAATTTTCCTACCTTAATTCCGATTGGCTGATAGAATCCTATCAGCCAATCGGAATTCGAGGGACGCCATCTTGGATGACGTCCCTTAAAGGAGCCTTCATTCTTCAGTTGGACGTCGAACGAAGAGGATGGATCCGCGCCGGAGGTCTTCAACATCAGCCGCTCGTCATCGGATGGAACAACATAGAAGATGCGGCTTGGATGAAGATGTTTGCCGGTCCGGATGTCCTCTTCTGCCCGGATAGGATGAAGATTTCTTCCCGAAGATGGACTTCTTCATTTGGCGCTTGGATCAAGACTTCAGCCGGAGGATGGACGTCACTCTTTAGCCCCCGCTTGGGCTTGGATGAAGACATCGGAGGCTCTTCTGGATCGATCGGTGAACCCGGCGTGGTGAAGACAAGGTAGGAAGATCTTCAGGGGCTTAGTGTTAGGTTTATTTAAGGGGGGTTTGGATTAGATTAGGGGTATGTGGGTGGTGGATTGTAATGTTGGGGGGGGGGTATTGTATGTGTTTTTTTTACAGGCAAAAGAGCTGAATTCTTTGGGGCATGCCCCGCAAATGGCCCTTTTCAGGGCTGGTTAGGTAAAAGAGCTTTGAACTTTTTTAATTTAGAATAGAGTAGGGCATTTTTTTTATTTTGGGGGGCTTTGTTATTTTATTAGGGGGCTTAGAGTAGGTGTAATTAGTTTAAAATTGTTGTAATATTTTTCTAATGTTTGTAAATATTTTTTTATTTTTTGTAACTTAGTTATTTTTTATTTTTTGTACTTTAGTTAGTTTATTTAATTGTATTTATTTGTAGGTATTGTATTTAATTAATTTATTGATAGTGTAGTGTTAGGTTTAATTGTAGATAATTGTAGGTATTGTATTTAATTAATTTATTGATACTGTAGTGTTAGGTTTTATTGTAACTTAGGTTAGGATTTATTTTACAGGTAATTTTGTAATTATTTTAACTAGGTAGCTATTAAATAGTAAATAACTATTTAATAGCTATTGTACCTGGTTAAAATAAATACAAAGTTGCCTGTAAAATAAATATTAATCCTATTATAATTTATATTGTAGCTATATTAGGGTTTATTTTACAGGTAAGTATTTAGCTTTAAATAGGAATAATTTATTTAATAAGAGTTAATTTATTTCGTTAGATTTAAATTATATTTAATTTAGGGGGGTGTTAGTGTTAGGGTTAGACTTAGCTTTAGGGGTTAATACATTTATTATAGTAGCGGTGAGTTCCGGTCGGCAGATTAGGGGTTAATAAATTAAGTTAGGTGTCGGCGATGTTAGGGAGGACAGATTAGGGGTTAATAATATTTCTTATAGGGTTATTGAGGCGGGAGTGAGGCGGATTAGGGGTTAATACATTTATTATAGTATCGGTGAGGTCCGGTCGGCAGATTAGGGGTTAATAATTGTAGGTAGGTGGAGGCGACGTTGGGGGCGGCAGATTAGGCGTTAATAAATATAATATAGGGGTCGGCGGTGTTAGGGGCAGCAGATTAGGGGTTCATAGGGATAACGTAGGTTGCGGCGGTGTACGGAGCGGCAGATTAGGGGTTAAAAAAATATGCAGGTGTCAGCGATAGCGGGGGCGGCAGATTAGGGGTTAATAAGTGTAAGGTTAGGGGTGTTTAGACTCGGGGTACATGTTAGGGTGTTAGGTGCAGACATACTGTAGGAAGTGTTTCCCCATAGGAAACAATGGGGCTGCGTTAGGAGCTGAACGCTGCTTTTTTGCAGGTGTTAGGTTTTTTTCAGCTCAAACTGCCCCATTGTTTTCTATGGGGGAATCGTGCACGAGCACGTTTTTGAAGCTGGCCGCGTCTGTAAGCAACGCTGGTCTCGAGAGTTGCAGTGGCGGTAAATATGCTATACGCTCCCTTTTTGGAGCCTAACGCAGCCCTTCTGTGAACTCTAAATACCAGCGGTATTTAAAAGGTGCGGGAGAAAAAAAGCATGCGTAGCTAACGCACCCCTTTGGCCGCAGAACTCTAAATCTAGCCGTAAATGTATTAACCCCTATCCCTCCGCTCCCGGACCCCACTGCAACTCTGATAAAGGTATTAACCCCTAAACCCCTGGCCTCCCACATCACTACCACTTACTAAACCTATTAACCCCTAAACCACCAGCCCCCCCGTTGCCATAAACTAAATTAACCTATTAACCCCTAAACCTAACATCCCGCTAACTTTATATTAAATATTAACTCATCCCTATCTTATAATAATTAAAACTTACCTTTAGATTTAAATTAAACGACATTAAACTAATAATTAATCTACCCTAACTATTATACTAAAATTACATTAAACTATATTATTAATCTACCCTAACTGTTATACTAAAATTACATTAAACTACAAATTAAATTAAATATATTATATAGTTAAAAACCTAACCCTACTCAAATAATTTAAATCTAATATAAAAAATTACAAAGTTAACAAAAACTAACAACTAAGTTACACAAAATAACAAACACTGGTACAAAAAAAATAAACACTAAATTACACAAAATAAAATATAAATTATCAAATATTTAAACTAATTACACCTAATCTAAGAGGCCTATGAAAATAAAAAGCCCCCCCTCCCAAAAAAAAAAAAAACCCTAGCCTACAATAAACTACCAATGGCCCTTAAAAGGGCCTTTTGCGGGGCTTTGCCACAAAGAAATCAGCTCTTTTACTTGTAAATAAAAATACAAATACCCCCCCAACAGTACAACCACCCACACAACCAACCCCCCAAATAAAAACCTAATCTAAAAAACCTAAGCTCACCATTCCCCTTAAAAGGGCATTTAGCTCTTTTTCCTTGCCCAAACCCTAATCTAAAATTAAAACCCACCCAATAAACCCTTAAAAAACCTATCACTAACCCCCGAAGATCCACTTACAGTTTCTGAAGACCCGACATCCATCCTCAACGAAGAGGCAGAAGTCCTCATCGAAGCCGGCAGAAGTCTTCATCCAAGCGGGCCGAAGTTTTCATCCACCTGGGCAGAAGTCTTCACCCAGACAGCATCTTCTTTATCCATCTGACGTGGAGCGGCTTCATCTTCAAGACATCCGGCGCAGAGCATCCTCTTCTTTCAACGTCTTCTTTACAATGAGGTTTCCCTTTAAATGATGTCATCCAAGATGGCGTCCCTTAGATTTCGATTGGCTGATAGATTTCTTTCAGCCAATCAGAATTAAGGTTGAAAAAATGCTATTGGCTGTTGCAATCAGCCAATAGGATTGCGCTTTCATCCTATTGGCTGATCCAATCAGCCAATAGGATTGAGCTCGCATTCTATTGGCTATTTTTATTTACAGGTAAAAGAGCTGATTTCTTTGGGGCAATGCCCCGCAAAAGGTCCTTTTAATGGCCATTGGTAGTTTATTGTAGGCTAGGGTTTTTTTTTATTTTGGGGGGCTTTTTTATTTTCATAGGGCTCTTAGATTAGGTGTAATTAGTTTAAATATTTGATAATTTATTTTTTATTTTGTGTAATTTAGTGTTTATTTTTTTTGTAACTTAGTGTTTATTATTTTGTGTAATTTAGTGTTTATTTTTATTGTAACTTAGTGTTTGTTATTTTGTGTAACTTAGTAGGGTTAGGTTTTAACTATATAATATATTTAATTTAACTTGTAGTTTAATGTAATTTTAGTATAACAGTTAGGGTAGATTAATTATTAGTTTAATATAGTTTAATGTAATTTTAGTATAACAGTTAGGGTAGATTAATTATTAGTTTAATATAGTTTAATGTAATTTTAGTATAATAGTTAGGGTAGATTAATTATTAGTTTAATATAGTTTAATGTAATTTTAGTATAACAGTTAGGGTAGATTAATTAGTTTAATATAGTTTAATGTAATTTTAGTATAATAGTTAGGGTAGATTAATTATTAGTATAATATAGTTTAATGTAATTTTAGTATAATAGTTAGGGTAGATTAATTATTAGTTTAATATAGTTTAATGTAATTTTAGTATAATAGTTAGGGTAGGTTAATTATTAGTATAATATAGTTTAATTTAAATCTAAAGGTAAGTTTTAATTTATTATAAGATACGGATGAGTTAATATTTAATGTAAAGTTAAGGGGTTGTTAGGTTTAGGGGTTAATAGGTTAATTTAGTGTATGGTGATGTGGGGGGCTGACGGTTAAGGGGTTAATAGGTTTAGTAAGTGGTAGTGATGTGGGAGGCCAGGGGTTTAGGGGTTAGTAACTTTATTTAGTTGCAGTGGGCTCCAGGAGCGGCAGGATAGGGTTAATAACATTATTTAGGTGGCGGTAGGGTCCAGGAGAGGCGGGATAGGGGTTAATACTTTTATGTAGGTGGCGACGGTGTCGGGGCGGCAGATTAGGGGTGTGATATTTCGGTGTTGCTGGTCAGTCTGCTGTTATTTATGTGATATTTTGGTGCTGCTGGGCGGCCTGCTATTATTTATATGATATTTTGGTCCTGCTGGTTAGGCCTGCTGTTATTTCTGTGATATTCTGGTTCTGCTGGGCGGCCTGCTGTTATTTATGTGATATTCCGGTGCTGCTGGTCAGTCTGCTGTTATTTCAGTGATATTCCGGTGCTGCTGGGCGGTCTGCTGTTATTTATGTGATATTCCGGTGCTGCTGGGCGGTCTGCTTGGTCCTGCTGGTCAGTCTGCTGTTATTTATGTGATATTTTGGTCCTGCTGGTCAGTCTGCTGTTATTTATGTGATATTTTGGTCCTGCTGGTCAGCCTGCTGTTATTTATATGATATTTTGGTCCTGCTGGTTAGGCCTGCTGTTATTTCTGTGATATTCTGGTTCTGCTGGGCGGCCTGCTGTTATTTATGTGATATTCCGGTGCTGCTGGGCGGTCTGCTGTTATTTCAGTGATATTCCGGTGCTGCTGGGCGGTCTGCTGTTATTTATGTGATATTCCGGTGCTGCTGGGCGGTCTGCTTGGTCCTGCTGGTCAGTCTGCTGTTATTTATGTGATATTTTGGTCCTGCTGGTCAGTCTGTTGTTATTTATATGATATTTTGGTCCTGCTGGTCAGTCTGCTGTTATTTATGTGATATTTTGGTCCTGCTGGTCAGCCTGCTGTTATTTATATGATATTTTGGTCCTGCTGGTCAGTCTGCTATTATTTCAGTGATATTCCGGTGCAGCTGGGCGGCCTGCTGTTATTTATGTGATATTCCGGTGCAGCTGGGCTGTCTGCTGTTATTTCAGTGATATTCCGGTGCAGCTGGGCGGTCTGCTGTTATTTATGTGATATTCCGGTGCAGCTGGGCGGTCTGCTGTTATTTATGTGATATTCCAGTGCTGCAGGGCGGTCTGCTGTTATTTCAGTGATATTCCGGTGTTGCTGAGCGGTCTGCTGTTATTTCAGTGATATTCCGGTGCAGCTGGGCGGTCTGCTGTTATTTATGTGATATTCCGGTGCTGCTGGGCGGTCTGCTGTTATTTATATGATATTCCGGTGCTGCTGGGTAGGCTGCTGTTATTTATATGATATTTTGGTCCTGCTGGTCAGTCTGCTGTTATTTCAGTGATATTCCGGTGCTCCTGGGCAGTCTGCTGTTATTTATGTGATATTTCAGTGCTGCTGGGTGGCCTGTTGTTATTTATGTCATATTTTGCTGCTGCTCTGCCGGCCTGCTTTCATTTATGTGATATATTCCGGTGCTGCTGGGCAACCTGTTGTTATTTATGTGATATTTTGGTGCTGCTCTGCCGGCCTGCTTTCATTTATGTGATATTTTGCTGCTGCTGGGCAGTCTGCTGTTATTTATGTGATATATTCCGGTGCTGCTGGGCAACCTGCTGTTTTTTATGTGATATTTTGGTGATGTTGGGCAGTCTGCTGTTATTTATGTGATATTCCGGTGCTGCTGGGCAAACTGCTATAATTTATGTTATATTTCGGTGCTGCTGGGCAGCCTGCAGTTTTTTATGTGATATTTTGGTGCTGCTGGGCAGACCTGCTGTTTTTATGTGATATTCAGGTGTTGCTGGGCAATCTGCTGTTATTTATGTGATATTTCGGTGCTGCTGGGCAGTCTGCTGTTATTTATGTGATATTTTGGTGCTGCTGGGCAGACCTGCTATTATTTATGTGATATTCCGGTGCTGCTGGGCAGACCTGCTGTTATTTATGTGATATTTCGGTGCTGCTGGGCAGACCTGCTGATATTTATCTGATACTCCGGTGCTGCTGGGCGGTCTGCTGTTATTTATGTGATATTCCGGTGCTGCTGGGCGGTCTGCTGTTATTTATGTGATATTCCGGTGCTGCTGGGCGGTCTACTGTTATTTATGTGATATTCCGGTGCTGCTGGGTAGGCTGCTGTTATTTATATGATATTTTGGTCCTGCTGGTCAGTCTGCTGTTATTTATGTGATATTTCGGTGCTGCTGGGCAGACCTGCTATTATTTATGTTATATACCGGTGTTGCTGGGCAGACCTGCTGTTATTTATGTGATATTTCGGTGCTGCTGGGCAGACCTGCTGATATTTATCTGATATTCCGGTGCTGCTGGGCGGTCTGCTGTTATTTATGTGATATTTCGGTGCTGCTGGGTAGGCTGCTGTTATTTATGTGATATTCCGGTGCTGCTGGGTAGGCTGCTGTTATTTATATGATATTTTGGTCCTGCTGGTCAGTCTGCTATTATTTCAGTGATATTCCGGTGCAGCTGGGTGGTCTGCTGTTATTTATGTGATATTTTGGTCCTGCTTGTTAGGCCTGCTGTTATTTATGTGATATTCCGGTGCTGCTGGGCAGACCTGCTGATATTTATCTGATATTCCGGTGCTGCTGGGCGGACTGCTGTTATTTATCTGATATTCCGGTGCTGCTGGGCGGTCCGCTGTTATTTATGTGATATTCCGGTGCTGCTGGTCAGTCTGCTGTTATTTCAGTGATATTCCGGTGCTGCTGGGCGGTCTGCTGTTATTTATGTGATATTCCGGTGCTGCTGGGCGGTCTGCTTGGTCCTGCTGGTCAGTCTGCTGTTATTTATGTGATATTTTGGTCCTGCTGGTCAGTCTGCTGTTATTTATGTGATATTTTGGTCCTGCTGGTCAGTCTGCTGTTATTTATGTGATATTTTGGTCCTGCTGGTCAGCCTGCTGTTATTTATGTGATATACCGGTGCTGCTGGGCGGTCTGCTGTTATTTCAGTGATATTCCGGTGTTGCTGGGCGGTCTGCTGTTATTTCAGTGATATTCCGGTGCAGCTGGGCGGTCTGCTGTTATTTATGTTATATTCCGGTGCTGCTGGGCGGTCTGCTGTTATTTCAGTGATATTCCGGTGCTGCTGGGCGGTCTGCTGTTATTTCAGTGATATTCCGGTGTTGCTGGGCGGTCTGCTGTTATTTCAGTGATATTCCAGTGTTGCTGGGCGGTCTGCTGTTATTTATGTGATATTCCGGTGCTGCTGGGCGGTCTGCTGTTATTTCAGTGATATTCCGGTGCTGCTGGGTAGGCTGCTGTTATTTATATGATATTTTGGTCCTGCTGGTCAGTCTGCTGTTATTTCAGTGATATTCCGGTGCTCCTGGGCAGTCTGCTGTTATTTATGTGATATTTCAGTGCTGCTGGGTGGCCTGTTGTTATTTATGTCATATTTCGGTGCTGCTCTGCCGGCCTGCTGTTATTTATGTGATATCTCGGTGCTGCTGGGCGGCCTGTTGTTATTTATGTGATATTTTGGTGCTGCTCTGCCGGCCTGCTTTTATTTATGTGATATATTCCGGTGCTGCTGGGCAACCTGCTGTTTTTTATGTGATATTTTGGTGATGTTGGGCAGTCTGCTGTTATTTATGTGATATTCCGGTGCTGCTGGGCAAACTGCTATAATTTATGTTATATTTCGGTGCTGCTGGGCAGCCTGCAGTTTTTTATGTGATATTTTGGTGCTGCTGGGCAGACCTGCTGTTTTTATGTGATATTCAGGTGTTGCTGGGCAATCTGCTGTTATTTATGTGATATTTCGGTGCTGCTGGGCAGTCTGCTGTTATTTATGTGATATTTTGGTGCTGCTGGGCAGACCTGCTATTATTTATGTGATATTCCGGTGCTGCTGGGCAGACCTGCTGTTATTTATGTGATATTTCGGTGCTGCTGGGCAGACCTGCTGATATTTATCTGATACTCCGGTGCTGCTGGGCGGTCTGCTGTTATTTATGTGATATTCCGGTGCTGCTGGGCGGTCTGCTGTTATTTATGTGATATTCCGGTGCTGCTGGGCGGTCTACTGTTATTTATGTGATATTCCGGTGCTGCTGGGTAGGCTGCTGTTATTTATATGATATTTTGGTCCTGCTGGTCAGTCTGCTGTTATTTATGTGATATTTCGGTGCTGCTGGGCAGACCTGCTATTATTTATGTTATATACCGGTGCTGCTGGGCAGACCTGCTGATATTTATGTGATATTTCGGTGCTGCTGGGCAGACCTGCTGATATTTATCTGATATTCCGGTGCTGCTGGGCGGTCTGCTGTTATTTATGTGATATTTCGGTGCTGCTGGGTAGGCTGCTGTTATTTATGTGATATTCCGGTGCTGCTGGGTAGGCTGCTGTTATTTATATGATATTTTGGTCCTGCTGGTCAGTCTGCTATTATTTCAGTGATATTCCGGTGCAGCTGGGTGGTCTGCTGTTATTTATGTGATATTTTGGTCCTGCTTGTTAGGCCTGCTGTTATTTATGTGATATTCCGGTGCTGCTGGGCAGACCTGCTGATATTTATCTGATATTCCGGTGCTGCTGGGCGGACTGCTGTTATTTATCTGATATTCCGGTGCTGCTGGGTGGTCCGCTGTTATTTATGTGATATTCCGGTGCTGCTGGTCAGTCTGCTGTTATTTCAGTGATATTCCGGTGCTGCTGGGCGGTCTGCTGTTATTTATGTGATATTCCGGTGCTGCTGGGCGGTCTGCTTGGTCCTGCTGGTCAGTCTGCTGTTATTTATGTGATATTTTGGTCCTGCTGGTCAGTCTGCTGTTATTTATGTGATATTTTGGTCCTGCTGGTCAGTCTGCTGTTATTTATGTGATATTTTGGTCCTGCTGGTCAGCCTGCTGTTATTTATGTGATATACCGGTGCTGCTGGGCGGTCTGCTGTTATTTCAGTGATATTCCGGTGTTGCTAGGCGGTCTGCTGTTATTTCAGTGATATTCCGGTGCAGCTGGGCGGTCTGCTGTTATTTATGTTATATTCCGGTGCTGCTGGGCGGTCTGCTGTTATTTCAGTGATATTCCGGTGCTGCTGGGCGGTCTGCTGTTATTTCAGTGATATTCCGGTGTTGCTGGGCGGTCTGCTGTTATTTCAGTGATATTCCAGTGTTGCTGGGCGGTCTGCTGTTATTTATGTGATATTCCAGTGCTGCAGGGCGGTCTGCTGTTATTTCAGTGATATTCCGGTGTTGCTGAGCGGTCTGCTGTTATTTCAGTGATATTCCGGTGCAGCTGGGCGGTCTGCTGTTATTTATGTGATATTCCGGTGCTGCTGGGCGGTCTGCTGTTATTTATATGATATTCCGGTGCTGCTGGGTAGGCTGCTGTTATTTATATGATATTTTGGTCCTGCTGGTCAGTCTGCTGTTATTTCAGTGATATTCCGGTGCTCCTGGGCAGTCTGCTGTTATTTATGTGATATTTCAGTGCTGCTGGGTGGCCTGTTGTTATTTATGTCATATTTTGCTGCTGCTCTGCCGGCCTGCTTTCATTTATGTGATATATTCCGGTGCTGCTGGGCAACCTGTTGTTATTTATGTGATATTTTGGTGCTGCTCTGCCGGCCTGCTTTCATTTATGTGATATTTTGCTGCTGCTGGGCAGTCTGCTGTTATTTATGTGATATATTCCGGTGCTGCTGGGCAACCTGCTGTTTTTTATGTGATATTTTGGTGATGTTGGGCAGTCTGCTGTTATTTATGTGATATTCCGGTGCTGCTGGGCAAACTGCTATAATTTATGTTATATTTCGGTGCTGCTGGGCAGCCTGCAGTTTTTTATGTGATATTTTGGTGCTGCTGGGCAGACCTGCTGTTTTTATGTGATATTCAGGTGTTGCTGGGCAATCTGCTGTTATTTATGTGATATTTCGGTGCTGCTGGGCAGTCTGCTGTTATTTATGTGATATTTTGGTGCTGCTGGGCAGACCTGCTATTATTTATGTGATATTCCGGTGCTGCTGGGCAGACCTGCTGTTATTTATGTGATATTTCGGTGCTGCTGGGCAGACCTGCTGATATTTATCTGATACTCCGGTGCTGCTGGGCGGTCTGCTGTTATTTATGTGATATTCCGGTGCTGCTGGGCGGTCTGCTGTTATTTATGTGATATTCCGGTGCTGCTGGGCGGTCTACTGTTATTTATGTGATATTCCGGTGCTGCTGGGTAGGCTGCTGTTATTTATATGATATTTTGGTCCTGCTGGTCAGTCTGCTGTTATTTATGTGATATTTCGGTGCTGCTGGGCAGACCTGCTATTATTTATGTTATATACCGGTGTTGCTGGGCAGACCTGCTGTTATTTATGTGATATTTCGGTGCTGCTGGGCAGACCTGCTGATATTTATCTGATATTCCGGTGCTGCTGGGCGGTCTGCTGTTATTTATGTGATATTTCGGTGCTGCTGGGTAGGCTGCTGTTATTTATGTGATATTCCGGTGCTGCTGGGTAGGCTGCTGTTATTTATATGATATTTTGGTCCTGCTGGTCAGTCTGCTATTATTTCAGTGATATTCCGGTGCAGCTGGGTGGTCTGCTGTTATTTATGTGATATTTTGGTCCTGCTTGTTAGGCCTGCTGTTATTTATGTGATATTCCGGTGCTGCTGGGCAGACCTGCTGATATTTATCTGATATTCCGGTGCTGCTGGGCGGACTGCTGTTATTTATCTGATATTCCGGTGCTGCTGGGCGGTCCGCTGTTATTTATGTGATATTCCGGTGCTGCTGGTCAGTCTGCTGTTATTTCAGTGATATTCCGGTGCTGCTGGGCGGTCTGCTGTTATTTATGTGATATTCCGGTGCTGCTGGGCGGTCTGCTTGGTCCTGCTGGTCAGTCTGCTGTTATTTATGTGATATTTTGGTCCTGCTGGTCAGTCTGCTGTTATTTATGTGATATTTTGGTCCTGCTGGTCAGTCTGCTGTTATTTATGTGATATTTTGGTCCTGCTGGTCAGCCTGCTGTTATTTATGTGATATACCGGTGCTGCTGGGCGGTCTGCTGTTATTTCAGTGATATTCCGGTGTTGCTGGGCGGTCTGCTGTTATTTCAGTGATATTCCGGTGCAGCTGGGCGGTCTGCTGTTATTTATGTTATATTCCGGTGCTGCTGGGCGGTCTGCTGTTATTTCAGTGATATTCCGGTGCTGCTGGGCGGTCTGCTGTTATTTCAGTGATATTCCGGTGTTGCTGGGCGGTCTGCTGTTATTTCAGTGATATTCCAGTGTTGCTGGGCGGTCTGCTGTTATTTATGTGATATTCCGGTGCTGCTGGGCGGTCTGCTGTTATTTCAGTGATATTCCGGTGCTGCTGGGTAGGCTGCTGTTATTTATATGATATTTTGGTCCTGCTGGTCAGTCTGCTGTTATTTCAGTGATATTCCGGTGCTCCTGGGCAGTCTGCTGTTATTTATGTGATATTTCAGTGCTGCTGGGTGGCCTGTTGTTATTTATGTCATATTTCGGTGCTGCTCTGCCGGCCTGCTGTTATTTATGTGATATCTCGGTGCTGCTGGGCGGCCTGTTGTTATTTATGTGATATTTTGGTGCTGCTCTGCCGGCCTGCTTTTATTTATGTGATATATTCCGGTGCTGCTGGGCAACCTGCTGTTTTTTATGTGATATTTTGGTGATGTTGGGCAGTCTGCTGTTATTTATGTGATATTCCGGTGCTGCTGGGCAAACTGCTATAATTTATGTTATATTTCGGTGCTGCTGGGCAGCCTGCAGTTTTTTATGTGATATTTTGGTGCTGCTGGGCAGACCTGCTGTTTTTATGTGATATTCAGGTGTTGCTGGGCAATCTGCTGTTATTTATGTGATATTTCGGTGCTGCTGGGCAGTCTGCTGTTATTTATGTGATATTTTGGTGCTGCTGGGCAGACCTGCTATTATTTATGTGATATTCCGGTGCTGCTGGGCAGACCTGCTGTTATTTATGTGATATTTCGGTGCTGCTGGGCAGACCTGCTGATATTTATCTGATACTCCGGTGCTGCTGGGCGGTCTGCTGTTATTTATGTGATATTCCGGTGCTGCTGGGCGGTCTGCTGTTATTTATGTGATATTCCGGTGCTGCTGGGCGGTCTACTGTTATTTATGTGATATTCCGGTGCTGCTGGGTAGGCTGCTGTTATTTATATGATA
This sequence comes from Bombina bombina, assembly GCF_027579735.1. Lineage (NCBI taxonomy): Eukaryota > Metazoa > Chordata > Amphibia > Anura > Bombinatoridae > Bombina > Bombina bombina. The sequence continues at coordinate 300,757,859 of NC_069506.1, read as the reverse complement.
TTTTGGTCCTGCTGGTCAGTCTGCTGTTATTTATGTGATATTTCGGTGCTGCTGGGCAGACCTGCTATTATTTATGTTATATACCGGTGCTGCTGGGCAGACCTGCTGATATTTATGTGATATTTCGGTGCTGCTGGGCAGACCTGCTGATATTTATCTGATATTCCGGTGCTGCTGGGCGGTCTGCTGTTATTTATGTGATATTTCGGTGCTGCTGGGTAGGCTGCTGTTATTTATGTGATATTCCGGTGCTGCTGGGTAGGCTGCTGTTATTTATATGATATTTTGGTCCTGCTGGTCAGTCTGCTATTATTTCAGTGATATTCCGGTGCAGCTGGGTGGTCTGCTGTTATTTATGTGATATTTTGGTCCTGCTTGTTAGGCCTGCTGTTATTTATGTGATATTCCGGTGCTGCTGGGCAGACCTGCTGATATTTATCTGATATTCCGGTGCTGCTGGGCGGACTGCTGTTATTTATCTGATATTCCGGTGCTGCTGGGTGGTCCGCTGTTATTTATGTGATATTCCGGTGCTGCTGGTCAGTCTGCTGTTATTTCAGTGATATTCCGGTGCTGCTGGGCGGTCTGCTGTTATTTATGTGATATTCCGGTGCTGCTGGGCGGTCTGCTTGGTCCTGCTGGTCAGTCTGCTGTTATTTATGTGATATTTTGGTCCTGCTGGTCAGTCTGCTGTTATTTATGTGATATTTTGGTCCTGCTGGTCAGTCTGCTGTTATTTATGTGATATTTTGGTCCTGCTGGTCAGCCTGCTGTTATTTATGTGATATACCGGTGCTGCTGGGCGGTCTGCTGTTATTTCAGTGATATTCCGGTGTTGCTAGGCGGTCTGCTGTTATTTCAGTGATATTCCGGTGCAGCTGGGCGGTCTGCTGTTATTTATGTTATATTCCGGTGCTGCTGGGCGGTCTGCTGTTATTTCAGTGATATTCCGGTGCTGCTGGGCGGTCTGCTGTTATTTCAGTGATATTCCGGTGTTGCTGGGCGGTCTGCTGTTATTTCAGTGATATTCCAGTGTTGCTGGGCGGTCTGCTGTTATTTATGTGATATTTCGGTGCTGCTGGGCAGACCTGCTGATATTTATCTGATATTCCGGTGCTGCTGGGCGGTCTGCTGTTATTTATGTGATATTTCGGTGCTGCTGGGTAGGCTGCTGTTATTTATGTGATATTCCGGTGCTGCTGGGTAGGCTGCTGTTATTTATATGATATTTTGGTCCTGCTGGTCAGTCTGCTATTATTTCAGTGATATTCCGGTGCAGCTGGGTGGTCTGCTGTTATTTATGTGATATTTTGGTCCTGCTTGTTAGGCCTGCTGTTATTTATGTGATATTCCGGTGCTGCTGGGCAGACCTGCTGATATTTATCTGATATTCCGGTGCTGCTGGGCGGACTGCTGTTATTTATCTGATATTCCGGTGCTGCTGGGTGGTCCGCTGTTATTTATGTGATATTCCGGTGCTGCTGGTCAGTCTGCTGTTATTTCAGTGATATTCCGGTGCTGCTGGGCGGTCTGCTGTTATTTATGTGATATTCCGGTGCTGCTGGGCGGTCTGCTTGGTCCTGCTGGTCAGTCTGCTGTTATTTATGTGATATTTTGGTCCTGCTGGTCAGTCTGCTGTTATTTATGTGATATTTTGGTCCTGCTGGTCAGTCTGCTGTTATTTATGTGATATTTTGGTCCTGCTGGTCAGCCTGCTGTTATTTATGTGATATACCGGTGCTGCTGGGCGGTCTGCTGTTATTTCAGTGATATTCCGGTGTTGCTGGGCGGTCTGCTGTTATTTCAGTGATATTCCGGTGCAGCTGGGCGGTCTGCTGTTATTTATGTTATATTCCGGTGCTGCTGGGCGGTCTGCTGTTATTTCAGTGATATTCCGGTGCTGCAGGGCGGTCTGCTGTTATTTCAGTGATATTCCGGTGTTGCTGGGCGGTCTGCTGTTATTTCAGTGATATTCCAGTGTTGCTGGGCGCTCTGCTGTTATTTATGTGATATTCCGGTGCTGCTGGGCGGTCTGCTGTTATTTCAGTGATATTCCGGTGCTGCTGGGTAGGCTGCTGTTATTTATATGATATTTTGGTCCTGCTGGTCAGTCTGCTGTTATTTCAGTGATATTCCGGTGCTCCTGGGCAGTCTGCTGTTATTTATGTGATATTTCAGTGCTGCTGGGTGGCCTGTTGTTATTTATGTCATATTTCGGTGCTGCTCTGCCGGCCTGCTGTTATTTATGTGATATCTCGGTGCTGCTGGGCGGCCTGTTGTTATTTATGTGATATTTTGGTGCTGCTCTGCCGGCCTGCTTTTATTTATGTGATATATTCCGGTGCTGCTGGGCAACCTGCTGTTTTTTATGTGATATTTTGGTGATGCTGGGCAGTCTGCTGTTATTTATGTGATATTCCGGTGCTGCTGGGCAAACTGCTGTAATTTATGTTATATTTCGGTGCTGCTGGGCAGCCTGCAGTTTTTTATGTGATATTTTGGTGCTGCTGGGCAGACCTGCTGTTTTTTTATGTGATATTCAGGTGTTGCTGGGCAATCTGCTTTTATTTATGTGATATTTTGGTGCTGCTGGGCAGTCTGCTGTTATTTATGTGATATTTCGGTGCTGCTGGGCAGACCTGCTATTATTTATGTGATATTCCGGTGCTGCTGGGCAGACCTGCTGTTATTTATGTGATATTTCGGTGCTGCTGGGCAGAACTGCTGGTATTTATCTGATACTCCGGTGCTGCTGGGCGGTCTGCTGTTATTTATGTGATATTCCGGTGCTGCTGGGCGGTCTGCTGTTATTTATGTGATATTCCGATGCTGCTGGGTGGTCTGCTGTTATTTATGTGATATTCCGGTGCTGCTGGGTAGGCTGCTGTTATTTATATGATATTTTGGTCCTGCTGGTCAGTCTGCTGTTATTTATGTGATATTTCGGTGCTGCTGGGCAGACCTGCTATTATTTATGTGATATACCGGTGCTGCTGGGCAGACCTGCTGTTATTTATGTGATATTTTGGTGCTGCTGGGCAGACCTGCTGATATTTATCTGATATTCCGGTGCTGCTGGGTGGTCTGCTGTTATTTATGTGATATTTCGGTGCTGCTGGGTAGGCTGCTGTTATTTATGTGATATTCCGGTGCTGCTGGGTAGGCTGCTGTTATTTATATGATATTTTGGTCCTGCTGGTCAGTCTGCTGTTATTTCAGTGATATTCCGGTGCAGCTGGGTGATCTGCTGTTATTTATGTGATATTTTGGTCCTGCTTGTTAGGCCTGCTGTTATTTATGTGATATTCCGGTGCTGCTGGGCAGACCTGCTGATATTTATCTGATATTCCGGTGCTGCTGGGTGGCCTGTTGTTATTTATGTCATATTTCGGTGCTGCTCTGCCGGCCTGCTGTTATTTATGTGATATCTCGGTGCTGCTGGGCGGCCTGTTGTTATTTATGTGATATTTTGGTGCTGCTCTGCCGGCCTGCTTTTATTTATGTGATATATTCCGGTGCTGCTGGGCAACCTGCTGTTTTTTATGTGATATTTTGGTGATGCTGGGCAGTCTGCTGTTATTTATGTGATATTCCGGTGCTGCTGGGCAAACTGCTGTAATTTATGTTATATTTTGGTGCTGCTGGGCAGACCTGCTGTTTTTTTATGTGATATTCAGGTGTTGCTGGGCAATCTGCTTTTCTTTATGTGATATTTTGGTGCTGCTGGGCAGTCTGCTGTTATTTATGTGATATTTCGGTGCTGCTGGGCAGACCTGCTATTATTTATGTGATATTCCGGTGCTGCTGGGCAGACCTGCTGTTATTTATGTGATATTTCGGTGCTGCTGGGCAGACCTGCTGGTATTTATCTGATACTCCGGTGCTGCTGGGCGGTCTGCTGTTATTTATGTGATATTCCGGTGCTGCTGGGTGGTCTGCTGTTATTTATGTGATATTCCGGTGCTGCTGGGTAGGCTGCTGTTATTTATATGATATTTTGGTCCTGCTGGTCAGTCTGCTGTTATTTATGTGATATTTCGGTGCTGCTGGGCAGACCTGCTATTATTTATGTGATATACCGGTGCTGCTGGGCAGACCTGCTGTTATTTATGTGATATTTTGGTGCTGCTGGGCAGACCTGCTGATATTTATCTGATATTCCGGTGCTGCTGGGTGGTCTGCTGTTATTTATGTGATATTTCGGTGCTGCTGGGTAGGCTGCTGTTATTTATGTGATATTCCGGTGCTGCTGGGTAGGCTGCTGTTATTTATATGATATTTTGGTCCTGCTGGTCAGTCTGCTGTTATTTCAGTGATATTCCGGTGCAGCTGGGTGATCTGCTGTTATTTATGTGATATTTTGGTCCTGCTTGTTAGGCCTGCTGTTATTTATGTGATATTCCGGTGCTGCTGGGCAGACCTGCTGATATTTATCTGATATTCCGGTGCTGCTGGGCGGACTGCTGTTATTTATTTGATATTCCGGTGCTGCTGGGCGGTCTGCTGTTATTTATGTGATATTCCGGTGCTGCTGGTCAGTCTGCTGTTATTTCAGGGATATTCCGGTGCTGCTGGGCGGTCTGCTGTTATTTAGGTGATATTCCGGTGCTGCTGGGTGGTCTGCTTGGTCCTGCTGGTCAGTCTGCTGTTATTTATGTGATATTTTGGTCCTGCTGGTCAGTCTGCTGTTATTTATGTGATATTTTGGTCCTGCTGGTCAGTCTGCTGTTATTTATGTGATATTTTGGTCCTGCTGGTTAGCCTGCTGTTATTTATATGATATTTTGGTCCTGCTGGTCAGTCTGCTGTTATTTCAGTGATATTCCGGTGCAGCTGGGCGGCCTGCTGTTATTTATCTGATATTCCGGTGCAGCTGGGCGGTCTGCTGTTATTTCAGTGATATTCCGGTGCAGCTGGGCGTTCTGCTGTTATTTATGTGATATTCCGGTGCAGCTGGGCGGTCTGCTGTTATTTATGTGATATTCCGGTGCAGCTGGGCGGTCTGCTGTTATTTCAGTGATATTCCGGTGCTGCTGGGCGGTCTGCTGTTATTTCAGTGATATTCCGGTGCTGCTGGACGGTCTGCTATTATTTATGTGATATTCCGGTGCTGCTGGGTGGTCTGCTGTTATTTCAGTGATATTCCGGTGTTGCTGGGTGGTCTGCTGTTATTTATGTGATATTCCGGTGCAGCTGGGCGGTCTGCTGTTATTTATGTGATATTCTGGTGCTTCTGGGCGGTCTGCTGTTATTTATGTGATATTCCGGTTCTGCTGGACGGTCTGCTGTTATTTCAGTGATATTCCGGTGTTCCTGGGCGGTCTGCTGTTATTTATGTGATATTCCGGTGCAGCTGGGCGGTCTGCTGTTATTTATGGGATATTCCGGTGCAGCTGGGTGGTCTGCTGTTATTTATGTGATATTCTGGTGCTGCTGGGCGGTCTGCTGTTATTTCAGTGATATTCCGGTGCTGCTGGGCGGTCTGCTGTTATTTCAGTGATATTCCGATGTTGCTGGGCGGTCTGCTGTTATTTATGTGATATTCCGGTGCTGCTGGGCGGTCTGCTGTTATTTCAGTGATATTCCGGTGCTGCTGGGCGGTCTGCTGTTATTTATGTGATATTCCGGTGCTGCTGGGCGGTCTGTTGTTATTTCAGTGATATTCCGGTGCTGCTGGGCGGTCTGCTGTTATTTCAGTGATATTCCGGTGCTGCTGGGTGGTCTGCTGTTATTTCAGTGATATTCCGGTGTTGCTGGGCGGTCTGCTGTTATTTATGTGATATTCCGGTGCAGCTGGGCGGTCTGCTGTTATTTATGTGATATTCTGGTGCTGCTGGGCGGTCTGCTGTTATTTATGTGATATTCCGGTGCTGCTGGGCGGTCTGCTGTTATTTCAGTGATATTCCGGTGTTCCTGGGCGGTCTGCTGTTATTTATGTGATATTCCGATGCAGCTGGGCGGTCTGCTGTTATTTATGTGATATTCCGGTGCAGCTGGGCGGTCTGCTGTTATTTATGTGATATTCCGGTGCAGCTGGGCGGTCTGCTGTTATTTATGTGATATTCTGGTGCTGCTGGGCGGTCTGCTGTTATTTATGTGATATTCCGGTGCTGCTGGGCGGTCTGCTGTTATTTCAGTGATATTCCGGTGTTCCTGGGCGTTCTGCTGTTATTTATATGATATTCCGGTGCTGCTGGGTAGGCTGCTGTTATTTATATGATATTTTGGTCCTGCTGGTCAGTCTGCTGTTATTTCAGTGATATTCCGGTGCTCCTGGGCAGTCTGCTGATATTTATCTGATATTCCGGTGCTGCTCGGAGGTCTGCTGTTATTTATGTGATATTCCGGTGCAGCTGGGCGGTCTGCTGTTATTTATGTGATATTCCGGTGCAGCTGGGCGGTCTGCTGTTATTTATGTGATATTCCGGTGCAGCTGGGCGGTCTGCTGTTATTTATGTGATATTCTGGTGCTGCTAGGCGGTCTGCTGTTATTTATATGATATTCCGGTGCAGCTGGGAGGTCTGCTGTTATTTATGTGATATTCCGGTGCTGCTGGGTAGGCTGCTGTTATTAATATGATATTTTGGTCCTGCTGGTCAGTCTGCTGTTATTTCAGTGATATTCCGGTGCTCCTGGGCAGTCTTTTATGTGACATAAAAACATGGGTTACAAGTTATTTAACAAACACAGAAAGTGCCTTAGCCCTGGAATGTAATGAGAATGATTCTCACTGAATAATACAGGAACGTAAATTATTTAACCATTCGCACTTTGGGGCCGATTTATCAAGCTCCATATGGAGCTTGATGCACTTTGTTTCGTCTCACCGGAAACAGAAGTTATGAAGCAGCGGTCTAAAAACACCGCTGCTCCCTAACTTGTCTGCCAGCTCTGAGGCAGCGGACAGAAATCAACCCGATCGAAGACGATCGATTTGATTGACACCCCCAGCTAGCGGCCGATTGGCTGTTAATCTGCAGGGGGCGGCATTGCACCAGCAGTTCTCAAAAACTGCTGGTGCAATGATAATGCCGACAGCGTATACTGTTGGTATTTATCCATGTGCAGCGGACATGATACGCTACTTCGCACTATAATAAATATGCCCCAGTATCTTTATTGGGTTAACTATTTAATCATACAAGTTTAAAAACACTTAAACTCTCTATAATAAATATATATGTGTGTGGATAATTCCTCTGAGAATTATATATCTAGATGTGAAACAATGTAATTAGTGTATATAGTATCAAGCAGTTGGATACAGAAAATATATTTTTTAGCCGGCTATTGTTAGGTTAAAAAATAGCGTGATAACAAGAGGACTTGTTAATCTATTAGATGAAATAGGAAAAAGAAATAAGGCGCTCCAATGGCGTATTATCTCAAGAGTATGATCCCTCGCACCACACAGAATTGCTCCAATAGGAGATATACTCACAAGCTTCAAGCACTTATCACAAAGTGCAATATAACACGGTCTGGGAAATCAGGAGCTTCCCAGCTAGCTCATATACACGATCAGTGATGTCTAGGGATTCCACAGTGCCAATTGTCACCAAACAGGATCCCAGTAAAGAATGCAATACACTTCAAAGTTTATAGAAGTATAAAATATAAATTTATTAAAAAGTGCATATAGCACAATAAAAACCAAGCTGAATTCTTGCTTCCTCAAGCAGCATACATTTACCTCACACTTCAACATATATATGCACAATGTAATAACAATTGTCAAACATTCATTGGTTACAGATTTCACATGATCGTTCTAAAAACAAGTTTCACCTGATAAATCACCATATATCACAAGCCAGTCTTATAAAACTTAACGGATATTTAAATCCGCCAATATAAACGAGTACAATGAATAGGCTGCAGCATGTGTAACAACGATTGTCGGATCACTCATGATGTCACAAATCTCCCAATATTTTGTTAGTTTAGGAATCAACAGACGACCGGAGTAAACACCACGGAGCCTAATAACGAGCACCCGATGCAGGATACAAAATATCTAAACAGATAAAAAAATACACACAAATTATTAACAAAGTATTACATAAATGAATCTTGTCAGATGGCAACATAAATATGAATTTATATGTATCATCAGGTTGATTTTACCGATAGCAATATCTATACAGATCACAATACGGCTGTAGTATATACCACTATATCGAACACATAAAATATACAAAAACCAAATTAAGCTATAAACATATAAATAATGAAATAGAATATTAATAAATAGATAAATCAGAAGTGTAAGTCAGAATTAAACATTCATGGTTCAGACAGAGCATGCCATTTTGAGAGATTTTGTGATTATCTTATCTTCTGTTATTATCCATCGTTGCAAAGCATACACAGGCAAGCTGAGGAGCAGCAATAAATAAACTTTAGAGCTAGCTGGTGGTTGGTGGCTATGCGCATATGTCTCTTGTTATTGGCTCTCTAAGGCCTAGATTTGGAGTTCGGCGGTAAAAGGGCTGCTAACGCTCCGCAGGCTTTTTTCTGGCCGCACCATAAATTTAACTCTGGTATCGAGAGTTCAAACAAATGCTGCGTTAGGCTCCAAAAAAGGAGCGTAGAGCATTTTTACCGCAAATGCAACTCTCGATACCAGAGTTGCTTACGGACGCGGCCGGCCTCAAAAACGTGCTCGTGCACGATTCCCCCATAGGAAACAATGGGGCTGTTTGAGCTGAAAAAAAACCTAACACCTGCAAAAAAGCAGCGTTCAGCTCCTAACGCAGCCCCATTGTTTCCTATGGGGAAACACTTCCTACGTCTGCACCTAACACTCTAACATGTACCCCGAGTCTAAACACCCCTAGCCTTACACTTATTAACCCCTAATCTGCCGCCCCCGCTATCGCTGACCCCTGCATATTTTTTTAAACCCCTAATCTGCTGCTCCGTAAACCGCCGCAACCTACGTTATCCCTATGTACCCCTAATCTGCTGCCCTAACATCGCCGACCCCTATATTATATTTATTAACCCCTAATCTGCCCCCTCAACGTCGCCGACACCTGCCTACACTTATTAACCCCTAATCTGCCGAGCGGACCTGAGCGCTACTATAATAAAGTTATTAACCCCTAATCCGCCTCACTAACCCTATCATAAATAGTATTAACCCCTAATCTGCCCTCCCTAACATCGCCGACACCTACCTTCAATTATTAACCCCTAATCTGCCGACCGGAGCTCACCGCTATTCTAATAAATGTATTAACCCCTAAAGCTAAGTCTAACCCTAACACTAACACCCCCCTAAGTTAAATATAATTTTTATCTAACGAAATAAATTAACTCTTATTAAATAAATGATTCCTATTTAAAGCTAAATACTTACCTGTAAAATAAATCCTAATATAGCTACAATATAAATTATAATTATATTATAGCTATTTTAGGATTAATATTTATTTTACAGGTAACTTTGTAATTATTTTAACCAGGTATAATAGCTATTAAATAGTTAAGAACTATTTAATAGTTACCTAGTTAAAATAATAACAAAATTACCTGTAAAATAAGTCCTAACCTAAGATATAATTAAACCTAACACTACCCTATCAATAAATTAATTAAATAAAATACCTACAATTACCTACAATAAAACCTAACACTACACTATCAATAAATTAATTAAATACAATTCCTACAAATAAATACAATTAAATAAACTAGCTAAAGTACAAAAAATAAAAAAGATCTAAGTTACAGAAAATAAAAAAATATTTACAAACATAATAAAAATATTACAACAATTTTAAACTAATTACACCTACTCTAAGCCCCCTAATAAAATAACAAAGCCCCCCAAAATAAAAAATTCCCTACCCTATTCTAAATTAAAAAAGTTACAAGCTCTTTTACCTTACCAGCCCTGAACAGGGCCCTTTGCGGGGCATGCCCCAAGAATTTCAGCTCTTTTGCCTGTAAAAAAAACACATACAATACCCCCCCCCCAACATTACAACCCACCACCCACATACCCCTAATCTAACCCAAACCCCCCTTAAATAAACCTAACACTAAGCCCCTGAAGATCTTCCTACCTTGTCTTCACCATACCAGGTTCACCGATCCGTCCTGAAGAGCTCCTCCGATGTCCTGATCCAAGCCCAAGCGGGGGCTGAAGAGGTCCATGATCCGGTCAAAGTCTTCATCCAAGCGGGGCAGAAGAGGATCTTCCATCCGATTGAAGTCATCATCCAGGCGGCATCTTCGATCTTCTTCCATCCGGAGCGAAGCGGCAGGATCCTGAAGACATCCAGCGCGGAACATCCATCCGGACCGACGACTGAACGACGAATGACTGTTCCTTTAAGGGACGTCATCCAAGATGGCGTCCCTCGAATTCCGATTGGCTGATAGGATTCTATCAGCCAATCGGAATTAAGGTAGGAATTTTCTGATTGGCTGATGGAATCAGCCAATCAGAATCTAGTTCAATCCGATTGGCCGATCCAATCAGCCAATCAGATTGAGCTTGCATTCTATTGGCTGATCGGAACAGCCAATAGAATGCGAGCTCAATCTGATTGGCTGATTGGATCAGCCAATCGGATTGAACTTGATTCTGATTGGCTGATTCCATCAGCCAATCAGAAAATTCCTACCTTAATTCCGATTGGCTGATAGAATCCTATCAGCCAATCGGAATTCGAGGGACGCCATCTTGGATGACGTCCCTTAAAGGAACAGTCATTCGTCGTTCAGTCGTCGGTCCGGATGGATGTTCCGCGCTGGATGTCTTCAGGATCCTGCCGCTTCGCTCCGGATGGAAGAAGATCGAAGATGCCGCCTGGATGATGACTTCAATCGGATGGAAGATCCTCTTCTGCCCCGCTTGGATGAAGACTTTGACCGGATCATGGACCTCTTCAGCCCCCGCTTGGGCTTGGATCAGGACATCGGAGGAGCTCTTCAGGACGGATCGGTGAACCTGGTATGGTGAAGACAAGGTAGGAAGATCTTCAGGGGCTTAGTGTTAGGTTTATTTAAGGGGGGTTTGGGTTAGATTAGGGGTATGTGGGTGGTGGGTTGTAATGTTGGGGGGGGGGTATTGTATGTGTTTTTTTTACAGGCAAAAGAGCTGAAATTCTTGGGGCATGCCCCGCAAAGGGCCCTGTTCAGGGCTGGTAAGGTAAAAGAGCTTGTAACTTTTTTAATTTAGAATAGGGTAGGGAATTTTTTATTTTGGGGGGCTTTGTTATTTTA